>NW_027187325.1:6475950-6493926 GCF_028583685.1 Petaurus breviceps papuanus | reverse complement strand
TCTCTCTCTCTCTCTCTCTCTCTCTCTCTCTCTCTCTCTCTCTCTCTGTCTCTCTCTTTTTAAGCAATTGAGGTTAAGTAACTTGCTCAAGGTTACATAGCCAGTTATTTCTGGGTGTGGTGCCAAGTATCTGAGCCCGGATTAGATCCCCAGGTCATCCCGACACTGGGGCCAGTGATCTTACTTGCTCTGCTACCTGGCCGCCCCACCCCTCCCCCCCAGTTCTCTTTAATGCTAATGTTTTTCTTCTAAAATTATCTTCAAGTTATCATGTATAGATTTTGTATGCATATTGTTGTATACATATCTTATTGAATATTGTCTCACCTCTTTATACTATAAGTTCATTGAGGACAGGGACTGCCCTGCCTTCTTTTTGTATCCCAGGTGCTTAGGGCAGTGTTAAGCATATGGTAGATGTTTAATAAATTCTTGTTTTTGTTGTCAGAGGGAGAGACAGAAAGAAAGTCTTCAATTTCATTTGATTCTCTTTTGGGAAGTTTAACTATGAAATATATAAAACAAATGGGTCATAAAATATGCCCCCAAGTGGCCCCTTAATAATAAAACTAGGACATGCAGCCCTGCCTTTTATCTTCTTAAGTGCAAATTAGGGTGGCGTTTTACAATAATGCCTAGAAAACCAATGAAGAACATATAATCTAAATGAGTCAGACTTGACAACAATGACAAAAACATTGCACAGTGAATGAAAGATATCATGTAAAGAGGGAAAAAACTCCATTTATCTAAATGGAGGGGAGAGAAGAGGGGTAGAAAGAAGATACCCTTAATTTCTCATATCTGAGGCGTAGAAAGGTCACTGCTGCTTCTCTGCTGTTTCTGCAGGTATCCCATCTACCTGGGATGGTTATCAGATTTTCTAGAACAATTTCTGCTTACTCTGCTCCTCACATCTTTTATTGTCTTCAAACTTTATACTATAGCACGATCTCATACTCTTGCTTCGAACTTCCATAGACTCAATCATCAGTTCCCTTTCTCCTTGGAGCTTTCTCATTAGTTCTCTATAAGCTTATTTATGGTAGGTATTTTCTAAAATCTGTATAGGGGATTCTAAGTCTAAGTAAGTCTATTGAGACTTTTTTGGGGGCAAGGTGTGCATCATCTTCATTGTGCCAAGGTGTACTGACTCCCAGAATGAACATATTAAGGACAAGGTAAATTGTGTCAAATGGAAGCATTATACTCCAGGAAAATAAGCAATTCCTGTAGAGTGTTAAAGAGTGCCTTTAGAAAAGACAAATGAAATAAAACAAGGCAGGGCAAGCTGGAAAAAGATAGTTAATGACAAAATAGTCTGTATGCCCTAGTTTAGAATCTCATGGCCAGGGAACTGCTTGTATGTAAGGCTATGTTGAAGACAAGAAACAAAAGAAAATACAATGCATGAGAGATTGCCAAAAAGAATACCACAAGAGCTCATAAATTAAGAGACATCAAAAGATAAGCTTCAACCAAAAATATTCAGCAGGGTATACTTGGACCCAAAATATAAAATCCTTTATTCCTTAGAGGAGTCAAAAGTCAAAGAATGCCTAAAGGTTCCAAGCTCAACCTGCGAATTGCAGTTTAGAAAAAAATATGAGATAATGTAGTATAAAATGATTGTATTTAAGACCAAAAATGTGGGTTCAAATCCCCAGATTTGCCACCTAAAAACTGTGTGATTTGAGGCTATAGTCCTTGGGAATAAAATCATATAGTTCAGCATCCTCATTTTACAGATGAGGATACTGAAGTTCAGAGAAACTTAGTGATTTACTCAGTTTGGGACTCATTTAATAAATATTTTTAATTACCTACTATGTACGACCCTTTATGTTATGAAGTGTGAGATACACAAATAGGCATAGTAAGTATTGCTTATTCTTAGATTTCTAACCATTGTGTAAGACTACAACCCAAGGTAATAGAAATGAAAATAGCTTCTATGATTGGCATGAACAACCCTACTGGAGTAGAAAGGTGGGAAAGATTATTCTGACTAGAGGTGAACAAGAAAAAAACACAAGCATTGCATAGAATTGAGAAAGCATGGAGGGTGAGCTGCTAATGGGATTATAGGACTATCTAAGTTTTCAAAGGATGGAGAACTTGATGTAGCAACAAGCATTTAAGCTTTGGCAAAGATGGAATAGGATAGGAGATAGGAGGGAAGGGAATCCAGAGTGAATGATGTGAGAAAAGATTTAGAGCAGGAAAACATATAAGGCATGTTCAGGAAAGCTTAAAGACTCCTTTGCCCCTAAGTAATCTTTTGGTTAAGTCTAATTTTCCTCATGCTTCTTGTCTCATCTCACAGCTCATCTCTAGCCTACAGGGATTCTTAACCTGGGGTCCACAGCTGAATAGATTTTAAGATGTCTGTGAACTTGGATGAAAAAAAAATACACTTTATTTCAATGTCATTGATTTCCTTTGCAAGTTTATGTATGTCATTGTATGTACTTAAAATCATTATGCTGAGAAGGGGTCCACAGGCTATATCAGATTGTTGAAGGGCTATAGGATACAAAAAAAGATTAAAAATCCCTAAATTAGAAAACATCAGAAGTCAAACCCAGGTCCTCTGTCCCTAAGAGTCAATGTTTTTTTTCACTACCCCATGTTGCTTCCCTACAGGTAACTTCTGGAAAGAGAAATTTAGGATTTTAATCCTGTGCCAGACTGAGTAATATGAATTTCTTTTTTTGATAACTCATCTCCATATTGTTTAGATCTCTTTATTTGTGTACTTATTTTTAAAATTTATTTGTGTACTTATGAGCATGTGCTTGACTGGAAGGGGAAAGACAAAGAATAAAGTCATGAAAGAATAAATATAAAAGTCTTGAGTACAAAAGATAACTCAATCATTCAGGTAGTAAAAAATAACATTTCATATGCTTATTATGTGCCATGTACTCTAAGCAAAGTGCTGAGGGGATGTAAAAGAAAGGAAAAAGCACAGTTTGGGCCCTCAAGAAATTCACATTCTTGGGGTGGCTAGGTGGTACAGTGAATAAAGTACCAGTCTGGCAGTCAGAAGAACCTGAGTTCAAGTGTGGTTTTGGACACTTAACACTTACTAGCCATGTGATCTTGGGCAAGTCACTTAACCCCAATTGTCCTGCCTTTCCCCCTCCAAAAAAATTCACATTCTAATGTGGGAAGGAAACCTTAGAACAATTGTGTTCAAACAAGATATGTAGTGAAATAGTTGAACAAAAGAAGATATAGTAAATGGAAGACAGTCTCAGAGGGAGTGGGGACCAGGAATGACCTTTTAGAGAACATTTATATCCCTCACTTTAGCCATTGCTGGTAGCATCAAAGAGAGAGCCCCATATCTTTCCAAGGGGCCAGACAGTACACCATATTCCATTTCATCCCACACTAATTTCAGGAACCACTTTAAGGAATAAGACTTAATTCCAACATGTCTGACAGGATTTCACTTCTATTCAGGTATATCCCCTCACCCTTTATTTCTTCCTTTGTCTGTGGCAGCTCACATACTTACCAACATTACAGCAATTTTCCTTTCACTAAAAATCTCCCTTAAATGTCTACTTAGGAAGCTCTTTTTTTGATGTGGTTGACATGTTAATAGGGGTAGTACTGGGCTCTCTGCAGCAGTGAACACAGAAAGTTTCAGAAACCTTGAGATTAGCTAGCAGGGGCATTTCATATTCTTAATCCCATTGTTGACTCTTAAATGCCAAACAAAAGCATCAGAGGGATAATTTAAAAGTTTTTAACAGCAGAGAATAATACAAGTTAATATTGAAAAGAACAGGTAAACCAGTTATTCTAAATTCATTGTAGACTTCAGAAACTGTTGGAGACACTAGCTGATTGATCCTTGGTCCTGTTCTAATACCATGCACACTGTTTCTTTGGGGATTAATTCATCTGTTCATTTAAAAAAAAATGTCTATTGAGAACGTCCTATGTTCATATTTTTTGTACTAATGCTGTGAGATACACAAATAGGTGTGAGCCTTGATGCCTCCTCTCAAAGTGCTGATTATCTGGTCTAGGAGGTGAGGAACATAACTTTGATAGAAGGTAATAGCAATAATGTGAACTTGTACCACCAGTTCCTGAGTGGTACAAATAGTGCTACTAGGCAGAGATGATCACAAAAAAAATACTGAGTTGCATCAGATGAGAAGATATGGAAGGTCTGCAAGCTGAGATAATGTCCAAATTGATACAACCACAATTCTATCTAAGTAACAAAATAGGATTAAGGATGCCAGCAAAAATGGCAAAGAAGAAATAATATAGCCCAGATAAATCCCACGGGTATTTGTAATGGTAATGGGATTTAAAGATCCCCTTGTATTGACTTGGTTTTCAGGTTGTGTTAAAACCTAGAACTTGTAAATCCCACTTGTGGGGGCTGAACTGGGAGGAGCTGGTGTCATGGATAGAGAGGCCTAAGAAGAGAGAGGCTAGATGAACTTTTGGGAGCAACATCGTGGAGGCAGAGAGAGAGAGAGAGAGAACTGCCAGCCGAAGCCACCTAGATTGCTGAGAGCCAGTTGAGCTGCCTGGGACTTTTGAGAACTGCCACGCAGAACTGCCAAGAACTGAGGAGGTGTGACTGTGGTGCTGGTATCTTTTCTGTCTTGATGTTATTTTGCCAAATTTGTCTGCTGGTAAAGGACAATGCCGTTGTTGCAGAGGCCCTGGAACCTTGCAGTTGGTTCAGAAGCCCTGAAGGAGGATTTTCTTGTTGTATGTTTACAGAAATCCAGGAGGAGGGTTTTGCTGATGTTTTCAGGGGTCCTGAGACTGTTCTGCAGGCATGAATAGATGAGGACACTGGCAATGTATATTGTGGCTTTGTTAAGCTTTGTCTTCCTAGGAACAGAGATTGCTGAGAACTTGTCTTGGGTCACGATGAAGAAAAGACCTCTCCTTGGGTATTGAATGCTGTGATGATATCTTCACCTTGTTGTGGCTTAGGGGTAGATGGTCTTTGTGCTCCTTCTTTCTCCTCCCCTTTGAGAAGGTGCTTGGAGGTAACTGATGATAATTACAGTTCAGTTGTCATCCTTGGGTGGAGTACTTTGATTTTTGTGCTCTGTGACTGACCAAATGAATGTACTTTGTTTATGATTGGAAACTAATCTTCACTTGAGAAGAGAGACTTTGTGATTGACTAAATGAATGTACTAGCCAGGGATGGAGTACTTTGTCTTTTTACTTTGTGATTGAATTGAGAACTTACTAAATTACTGAGTTACACATGTATTTTGATTTTCTGTGAATATTTTGCCTTAATCTGTCACCGAATAAATGGAGTTTGCTATGCTTGTAATTAGAACCTGAAAGTTGCTTGTACTTGGCATTACAGTATTCCATAAAGATCCTAGAAAAGCACTACATTGAATAGTGATCAGGAAATCCAAGAAGAAACCACAATGAGTCATTCTTCTAGTCCATATGAGCATGTAAATACTTCGAGTCCTCATGCCTTGAGGAAGGGGTACAACTAGAAAGGCTACCTATCACACAGGCATTTGTCACTTGGACTGGGCTGGATACAGCAGTGGGCCTGAGTCTATATACCTTCCAGAGATAAGAAACATGAATGAACCAGAACTTGGTTCCCTTTGATGCTGAAGTCAGGTCATTGATCAAAGAAGGCTATGTACCAAATGAGGAACAGGGTCTGGATCCACTAGAGCAAGGACTGAGGCTGCATATTATGTTAAAAGAGAGAAACTGATGAGTAGAACAGATTAGTTCCACAAAACATACAGAAGCCAATGAATCTAGAAGCCTAGTGTTCATAACACTAAAAATCTCAGCTATTTAGAGATAAGGACTCACTATTAAAGAAAAAATTGCTGGGAATATAGGACAGCAGTCTGGCAGAAATTAGGTGTAGACCAATATCTCATGCCATGTGCAAGATAAGCTTCCAATAGATATCTGGTTTAGATATAAAAGGTTAACAACCTAAAC
Source organism: Petaurus breviceps papuanus (assembly GCF_028583685.1). Lineage (NCBI taxonomy): Eukaryota > Metazoa > Chordata > Mammalia > Diprotodontia > Petauridae > Petaurus > Petaurus breviceps. The sequence goes on along the minus strand of NW_027187325.1, from coordinate 6,487,941 downwards.
ATATTAGAATGCAGTAAGGAAAAAAATACTTTCATATCTAGGATAAAGGAGGAGTTCATCTCCAAGGGACAAAAGATAAAATGAACAATTTTCATTACATAAAATTACAAAGTTTTGAAAAAACAAAACCAATGTAGTTAAAATTAGAAGGGAAATATTTAACTGGGAGGGGAAAACCTTTATAGCAAATTTCTCTGACAGTTTTTTTTTAAAGCAATTGGGGTTAAGTAACTTGCTCAAGGTTACACGGCCAGTTATTCCTGGGTGTGGTGCTGAGTATCTGAGCCCAGATTCGATCCCCAGGTCATCCCAACACTGGAGCCGGTGCTCTTACTCGCTGAGCCACCTGGCCACCCTCTGACAGTTGTTTTATTTCCAAGTTAAATGAAAAATTGATTCACATTTATAAGAATAAGAGTAATTTCCTAATTGATAAATGAATGATAAATGGTGAAAGGAAACAAAGTCAGTTTTCTAAGGAAAAATCCAGACTATTATATGGAAAACAATGTTAAAAATCACTAATAACTAGAGACATGAAAATTAGAGGCACTCTAAGGTTCCACCCTTACTCATCAAAATGAAAAATGAAAATGAAAAATGATAGAGGGACGGAAGGAAAATAGGTGCAAATTTGCACTGTTGATGGAGTTGTGAATTGGTCCAGCCATTCTGAAAAGCAATTTGGAAGTATAATGCAAAAATTGTTACTAATCTGTGCTACAAATACTTTAGTCTTTGACTAAGCCCCAAAAAATCAAAGAAAGAGGGGAAGGAACTGTGTATAAAAAATATTTATAGCAACTCTTTTTGTAGTGATACAGAAATGTAAACTAAGGAGGTGTCCATCAATTGGGGAATGATAGAATAAACTATAGTACATGGATAGTATGAAATCCTCTTGTGCCATAAGAAATTATGAAAGGTAAGGTTTCAGGAAAAAAAAAACATGGGAAGATTTGTATCATATGAAATGATGCTGAATTAAGTGAACAGAATCTGGAGAACAATTTTTACGTAACATTGTAAAAATAAATTATGGTGAAAGTCTTAAGAGTTTAATCAAATGCTGAACCACTATGACTCTAGAGGATCAATGATGAAACATACTTCCCACTGTCTGATAGGGAGGTAATAGACTCAAGAAAAAGAATGACATATATATTTTTGGACATGGCCAATGTCAGAATTTATTTGACTTAATTATTTATATTTGTTACAAGGATTTTCCCCCAGTTATAGAGTTGGAATAGAAAGAGAATAAATTTGCTTATTTAAAGTTTTTTTTAAAGAAAAAATAAGATCAGGGTGGTCTTCATGGAAGAAGAAGTATTGGCAAAGAAAGAATGGCATAAGAGATATCAGGAAAGAGAATTCCAGGTGGAGGGAACAGCATTCTTATAGTATGATTTCACCCACACATATACGGTGCCCCATTTGTTATACTTTCCTGCTTGTAGAGAATTATTATGGGAGTTAGCTCATTATCTATGTTCATATAGATTCTGCTTTTTAGAAATCGAACTGTTTCATGAACTATTGGGATCCAGGAATCTTGTAGGCTAGATGAAGATTGTAAAAGGCCTTGAAATGAGAAGTTTAAGAGATTGGATTTTATCCTCCACTGCCTAGCAGTAGGGAAGTTATTAAAGCATATTGAACAGGACAGACACATGACAAAAGAAGTATGATGGGAAGATTAATGTAGAAGTGGAGCACAATGGATGAGAAAATTATTGCCAACCCAAGTAGGATCATAGCTTTAGAATTGGAAAGGACTTTACAAATCATTGAATATAATTCCCTCATTTTATCAAAGAGAAAAATAAAGTCAAAAGACTTGTTAACATAGCAAGTGGAAGAGATGGAATTGATACTCAACTCATTCAGCATTGGGATTTGACTTCATAGCCACCATTTTCCATAACACCATAATTTTCTTCTTTTTCCACAAATGATTGAAAGCCAAAAGACCCTCAAACAATGGAATTTGACCTTCCTTAGGGACTCTCACAGACAAGAAAATTGCTCTGGATCTACTACCAGTGACAGAAACCACCAGTGTAGGAAGGGAAACACTCATACAAACAGACTGATAAGAAAGGGAACTTACAGTCATTTATACCTATAAGTCACCATTCCCCTTGCATACTAATAGAATGAGGAAGCAAAATTATAGGTTCTAAAAGAGAAAACTTCTAAGAATCAAAGACAAGGGTAAATGAGAAGGGAAAAAAAGAGAAAGAAGAAACAAGATAGTTTAGAAAGAAAACCTATAACTTTGATGGCCCATCACTTAGTAACAGGCACGAGTCAATATGGTAACACAATGTGAATTTGAGAGAGAGAGAGAGAGAAAGAGAGAGAGAGAGAGAGAGAGAGAGAGAGAGAGAGAGAGAGAGAGAGAGAGAGAGAGAGAGAGAGAGAGAGAGAGAGACTGGTGGTAAGGCCATCTTAACAGGCCTGAAGTCTTTAGGCCTGGTGATAAAATTAACTTGATTTAGCATCAGTTGGAAAAGAGTCCAGGATCACCTAGTTGATTTGCTGTGGTATTTAAAATGTTCTTCCAATATAGTCCAAGATTCCAAGGAATAGAGATTTAACTATATACTCAGTTCATCTTACTACAAGGTATATTGGAAATATTTGTAGTATATGTAGGGGTCTTTCCAGGCTCCACTGTGACTCTGGAACTCCCTCCCCTACCCTACTAGTTCTCAGATTGAGGATTCTCTATCAAGAGATCTGCAGCATTTGGAGTGAGCCTCTATTCAATGGATTCTTATGTAGACAAAAGCAGTTTCATACATGAAGTCATCTGTAAATAAAATAAGGCAGTAGGGCAAATTAAGGACATTGAATTAAAGAGTCATAAACCCCTTCCTCCCATGCATCTACTGAAGGGCATTGTTCTTAGCTCTCTGTTAACCCCCTTGCCCCCACAACACAGAAATAGCAGCATATGTCTAGTGATCCATAGGAGTGTGTCAGCATGGAAACCAAAATGTTGTAGAAAGTGAGATTTTCTCTTAATGCCCTCTTCAAGACTTTCTCAAATAGGTCTCAAAATTCATAGCTTTCTGGGAAAATTATTTTCCAGAGAAAGTATGAGGTTCAGGTCCTTCAGACATACCACCTTATTAAGCAATTGGTTGGATGAAGGATCCTGAGGATAAAAACACCCTGTTTCCTGTCACTCTGTGACTATATTATTTCATTCTGTTCCTAGGAAGAGTGACAGCACTTTCCGGGAGAGACCTATCCCACCTGGAACTATTGCTGGTTCCAACTGGACTGGGATAGTCAGAATTCAGGAAGACAAAGGGAGTTATAGTCTTTTAGAAAAATATCAATCTAAGCACACTTGGGGCTTTTTTGAATGAGCCAATCACAAGTAATAAGGATAAGAAGGAACAAAGGGATTGGCAATATTCCTTTGGTGTTCAGAGACTACACTTAATGGATTCATCAGTCATTTTAGGTGTTTCTGTCTACATGTTCCTCCTCCTCTCTCTGAGTGAAGGGACCTAATCTAACCAGATTGCATCAAGCACTCATCCAAATCAAATGAGTTTATTGGTTTTCATCCAGATGTTTTAGCATTATATAAACACAATCAAACTGTATTAAATGCCTCAAAATCTCATGATAACTCAAACCTAGAGCTAGGTGGGAGGTGAGCAATCCATCACACTTTCTACACTATTTGAATGGATCCAGAATGGCAGATCTTCAATAGTTGAGGGTTTTTTTTTTAAGTTAGCCACTGTCCTTTTTGGAAGATGACTCAGATTCCATAATTGCAATGAATTCCCAAATAACTCTTGCTTCTTAGCTTCTTTCCATGTAGGAAAGTCACACTAGAAAGTTTTGTCTGATTCTATGTGCTTTCAAAGAGCTGTAATCCATGGCAGACACAAATTTTACTATGATATTTAATGGAACTGCCTGATATGAATAAGCTAATTACAACAAGAAAAGAACTTCTGTTAATAATTTGGGCATTGGAAGTCCCATGAACTTGGAGTTACAGAACCTGAATTTGTGTCCAGGTTCTAATGCTTACTACTGTGTGACCTTGGACAAAGCACTTCTCCTCTCTGGGTCTCACTTTGCTCATTTGAAAAGTGAGAGGGTGAGTGAGAAAAGTGAGACCTCTCAGGTCCCTTCCAGGTTTAGAACTGTGATACTATGATCCCATGGGCATATAGTGGTATAGAGGATAGAAAACTAGATTTGAATCAAGGAAGAACTGAGTTTATTGGACAAGTCATATGACCTCTTTCAGATTCAACTTTTTCATCTGTAAAATAGGGATAATAATCTTTTGACTTCATATAATTGTTGTAAAGAATCAAACTGTGAAAAAGGATAAAATTAGAGAATATACATGACTAACTTTTCAAACCTTAAAATTCTTCATAAATATCAACTCTTATTATAATTGTGTAAATTCTAAATATTGTCTCTCTCAACATAAATTCCTGTCATGCTACTTCACCCTCTACCTTAGTCCTCCTAAATGTATTCCTTATTTATACTGTGATTTCAAACCTGTCTATTTGTGCCCTTCTTTCCATACCTCAGCACTCTTGCAGGTCATCACTGGTGTTCGTTTTCATTTTTTTCTCTTTTCAATCTTGGCTCTATAGTTAGCTCATTCAATTTTAAAATATTTAGTAACCCTGATTGGTCATTGTTTATGCCTTGCCCAAAGCACAGCCTTAGGAAACCCACATCATTTATTTCATATTTTACTGAATTGTGCTGGAGGAAATCATAAAATCAACTACTCAATTTCTTAGGAAAAAAAAGTTCTCCAAGTCTCCCTAAACCTTCCTGAGAGGGTTTTGAGAGTGCCTCTCAAAGACTTACTCAACAATTATTGTTAACTTACTTCATCCTGGTCTATCAGTAAATAACAAAGTTCTGTCATTCCTCATGATTTGATTACCTTTATCATAGAAGGAGAGTGCAGTAAGCAGACTCAGGAAAATCAGTATAAATAAACATAAATGGGAAATGGAAAGAACAACAAAACAATTGGAACTGAGTAAGCTTAGCCCCAAAGAAGAGATGAAAAGATAATTTCCCTTGCTTTTAAAAAATTATTGTTTATTTTTTTTGTGTGTTCATTTAAAAAAAAATTGAGTTCAGAATTCTCTCCCTACCCCACTCCTTCCCCATCCCCAGTGAAGGGAAGAGATGTGATATCATTTATCCATGTGAAATCATGAAAAGCATATTTCTATATTAGTCATATTGAAAAATATGAAAAAACAAGAAAAATAAAGAAAATAAAAAATATGTTTCAATCTGCATTCAGACTCCAGCAGTTCTTTCTCTGGAAGTAGACAGCATCTCTCATAGACCTCAGGGTTGTCTTGGATAATTTTATTTATCAGAATAACTAAGTTATTCACAATTGACTATTGCACAATATTGCTATTAATGTGTACAATGTTTTCCTAGTTCTGGTCACTTCACTTTTCATCAGTTCATCTAATCATCCTAGGTTTTTCTGAAAACATCCTGCTTGTCATTTCTTTTTTTAAACATATTTCCCTTTTAGTCATCTTGTAAAGAAGAATTAGAACTAAAGGGAGAAAAATAAATGAGAACATGAGAAAGAACAAAAAAAGAGAGCAAGAATAATACATTTTGATCTGCATTCAAACTCCACAGTTCTTTCTCTGGATAACATTTTCCATTATGAGTCTTTTGGAATTGTCTTAGATCTTTGTATTGCCAAGAAGGGTTAAGTCTTTCAACATTGGTCATTGCATAATGTTGCTATTACTGTGTACAATGTTTTCCTGGTTTTGCTCACTTCACTCAGCATCAGTTCATTTAAGTCTTTCCAGGTTTTTCTGAAGTCTACCTGCTCAACATTTCTTATGGAACAATAATATTCCATTACATTCATATTTCTGTTTGCAGATGATTGTGCATTCAATGTAACCTCTGGAGCCAAGATAAAGTCTCTGCTGCTTATGCTAATTTAGAACTAACAATTAACACCAAGAAAACACAGGTACTCTATCAGCCACCACCAGATCATCCATATGTGGAACCAGCAATTACAGCAAATGGACAAGTTCTGAATGCTGTGGATAAGTTCACTTACTTATTCACTGGGTAGTGTACTTCCCAGGAATGTACACATTGATAATGAGGTTGATGCATGTATTGCCAGAGCTAGCTCAGTGTTTGGGAGACTCCAAAGGAAAGCATGGTAGAGAAGAGGTATTAGACTGACTACCAAACTGAAGGTCTACAGAGTCACTGTGTTGACCTCATTGTTGTATGTCTGTGAAACCTGGACAGTATGCCAGTGCCATGCCAGGATACTGAACTGCTTCCATTTGAATTGTCTTAGGAAGATTTTGAAGATCACCTGGCAAGATAAGATATCAGACACTGGAGTACTTTCTTGAACTGAACTGTCAAGCATTCAAACTCTGCTTCAGGTAGTACAATTCTGATGGGCTGGCCACATTGTTGGAAAGCAAAATATATGCTTGCACAAAAAGACTACTTTATGGAGAACTCACACAGCACAGACATTCACATGGTGGTCAGAAGAAGTAATACAAGGAAACTCTCAAGATCTCTCTTAAGAACTTTGGAACTGATTATGTAAGATGGGAGACACTGGCAAAGGACTGCCCAGCAAGTCATGCCCACGTCAGAGAAGGTGCTGTGATCTATGAGCAAAGCAGAATTTAAACAGCTCAAAGGAAACTTAGGATGTGCAAATTTAGAGCATCCACCTCAAGTTTTTCACCCAGACTATTTGTGCCTAATCAGTGGTAGAGCATTCTGAGGTCATATTGGTCTGACAAGCCACAGTTGGACACACTGAAACTCGACTCTAACATAGTAATGTCATTTTGGTCCTCTTCAAGAATGGAGGACAATAACCAATACCACAACCTGTTCAGTCATTCCCCAGTTGATGGACATCCCTTTAATTTTCAATCCTTGTACACCAGAAGAAGAGCTGCTATAAATATTTTTGTGCATATGCATCCTTTTCTCATTTTTATGATCTCTTTGGGATATAGAAGTAGAAGAGGTATTGCCAAGTCAAAGGGCATTCACAGTTTTATAGCCTTTTGGGTATTGCTCTCCAGAACGGATGGATCAATTCACAATTCCACCAACAATGCATCAGTGTTTCGATTTTCCCCACATCTTTGCCAACGTGTATAAGTTTCCTGTTTTGTCATATTCTTCTTGTCATATCTTATAATACAATAGTATTATAATATGATACTATTATTATACAATCATATACCATAACTTGTTCAGTCATTCTCCAATTGATGGGCATCCCTCCATTTCTAATTCTTTGTCACTATAAAAAGATCTGCTTCAAATATCTTTGTATATTTAACACATTTTCCTTTTTCTTTGATCTCTTTGTGATACAGACCTAGTAGTAATATTGCTGGGTCAAAGTGTATGCACAGTTTTATATCCTTTTGGACATAGTTACAAATTGTTCTTCAGAATCGTTGAACTAGTTCACAACTCCACCAACAGTAAATTGGTGTCTCAATTTTCAACATCCCCTCCAATATTTTGCATTTCCTTTTCTGTCATATGAGTCAATATAATTGGTGTGAGGTGGTACCTCAAAGTGGTTTTTAACTTTTCTAATCAATAATGATTTGCAACACTTTTTTCAAGACTATGGAAAGCTTTGATTTCTTCATCAAAAAACTGCTTGTTCATTTTCTTTTACCATTTGTCAATTTGGGGAATAACTCATAGTTTTATAAATTTGACTCAATTCTCCACATATTTCAGAAATGAGGCCCTAAGAATTGAACATTATATAAGCCTTCTGCCAGCTTCCTGCTTCCCTTCTAATCTTGGCTGCATTGTTTTTATTTGTGCAAAACCTTTTATGTTTAATGTAATCAAAATTATCTACTTTATTTCCTGTGATATATATATATATCTTGTTCATAAATTCTTCCCTTATCCAAATATGTGACAGGTAAAATTTCCCATGTTCTCCTAATTTGCTTAATATATAAACCTGTATGTCTAGATCATGTGCTCGTTTTGACCTTATCTTGGTAGGCAGTGTGAAACATTGATCTATGACTAGTTTCTACCAAACTGTTTTCCAATTTTCCCAGAAATTTTTGCCAGACAGTGAGTTCTTGTACCAACAGCGTGAATCTTTGGGCTTATCAAATCCTATATCACTATGGTCACCTACTACCATGAATTGTGTACCTGATATATTCCACTGTTTCACCACTGTATTTCTTATTATTTTCATGATTGCTGCTTTGCAATACAATATGAGACATGGAACATTTTCTCCATTGATATTCTTGACTTTTTGTTATTCCAGATGAATTTTATTATTTTTAAGCTATATAATTTTTTGGGGGGTAATTTGGTATGACCCTAAATAAGTAAATTAATTTATGTAGAATTATGATGTTTATTATATTGGCTCAGCCTACCCATGAGCAAGTAATATTGCTCTAATTGTTTAGATTGGTCTCTTTATCTGTTGTGTTTTATAACTGTATTCATATAGTTCCTAGTTGTCTTGGTAGGTAAGTTCCCAAGTATTTTATGTTGTCTACAGTTATTTTAAGTTTAATTTCTCTTTTTATCTCTTCCTATTGGACTTTATTGGTAATATATAGCAGTACTGATGATTTATGTGGGTTTACTTTATATCCTGCAACCTTGCTGAAACTAAGTTTTCTCTAACTAGCTGGTTAGTTGGTTCTCTAGAACTCTTTATGCCATCATATTATCTGCAAAGAGCAGTAGTTTTTTTTCCCTCTTAGCCTATTCTACTTCCTTCAATTTCCTTTAATCTTCTTGCATTCTCTTATTGCGACAGCTAGCATTTCTAGTACAATATTGAATAATAGTGGTAATAATAGGCATTCTTGTTTCATCTCTGATCTTACTGGGAAGACTTTTAACTTATCCTCATTACAAATAATAGTTATGGATGGTTTTAGATAGATACTACTAATTATTTTAAAAAAAGTTCCATTTATTTCAATGCTTTTTATTGTTTTTAGTAGGAATGGTTGTATTTTGTCAAAATCTTTTTCCTACACCTATTGAGATAATCATATGATTTTTTTTGTTATTGATATAGTCAATTATGCTCATAGTTTTCTTAATATTGAACCAGTCCTCATTTCTGGTATAAATTCCACCAGGTCATAGTGAATTATCTTTGTGATATATTGCCATAATCTCCTTGTTAGTATTTTATTTATTTATTTTTGCATCAATATTTATTGGAGAAATTGATATATAATTTTTTTCTGCTTTTACTCTTCCTGTTTTACATAAGAACACCATATTTGTGTCATAAAATCATTTGATAGAAATCCTTCTTTGTCTATTTTTCCAAATAGTTTACATTTTGAAATGAATTATTCTTTAAATGTTTAGTAGAATTCACTTATGAATCCACCTAGTGCTGTGGAATTTTTTCTTAGTGAGATCGTTGAAGGCTTTTTCAAGTTATTTTTCTAAGATGGGATTATTTAAGTATTCTATTTCCTCTTCAATTAATCTGGGAAATTTACATTTTTGTAAATATTCTTCAATTTCACTTAGATTATCATGTTTAGTAGCATATGATTTGTCAAAAAGAAGCTCATAATATTTGTTTTAATTTCATGTTCAGTGGTGGTGCATACAACCTTTTCATTTTTGATACTTATAATTTATTTTTCTTCTTTTTAAAAATCAAATTAGCCATTTATCTGTCTCATTGTTTTTTGCATAAAACTAGCTTCTAGTTTTATTAGTTCAATGATTTCCTTGCTTTCAATTTTATCAATCTCTTCTTTGATTTTTAGGATTTCTAATTCGGTGTTTAATTAGGGAATTTTAATTTGTTTTCTTTCAAGCCTTATTGTTTTTATTTTGTTGTTGTTTTTAGCTGCATGCCCAATTTATTGATCTTTTTCTCTGTTTTATTGGCAGCTTCATAATGCAGTGAATAGAGTGCTAGGTCACAAGTCAGGAACAGGAAGAATGATCCTCTTTAGTTCATATGCAGCCTCTCACACTTACTAGTTGCATGTCTCTAGACAAGTCACTTAACGCTGTTTGCCTCAGGCAAATCTATAAAATGAGCTAAAGAAGGAAATGACAAATCTCTCCAGTTCCTTTTCCAAGAAAACTCCAAATGAGGTCACAAAGAGTCAGAGATGATTGATGCACAACTCAACAACCACCACAAAGCATATAGATATAAATATTCTCCTAACTACAGGTTTGACTGCATCCAATAACTTCTGGTATATTATCTCATTGTTGTCATTCTCTTTGATGACTTTTTTTGCTTTATGATTTGTTCTTTGACCCATTCATTCTTTCAGATTAGACTATTATTTTCCAATTAATTTTTTTTAAAAAAGCAATCAGGGTTAAGTAACTTGCCCAAGGTTACATGGCCAGTTATTTCTGGGTGTGGTGCTGAGTATCTAAGCCCGGATTTGATCCAGGTTATGCCGACACTGGAGCCGGTGCTCTTACTCGCTGAGCCACCTGGCCGCCCCTAAGCAATTTGGGTTAAGTAACTTGCTCAAGGTTACACGGCCAGGTGTTTCTGGGTGGGTGCTAAGTGTCTGAGCACGGGATTTGATCTCCAGGTCATCCTGACACTGGAGCCAGTGCTCTTACTCACTGTGCTACCTGGCTGCCCCCGTTTCCAATTAATTTTTAAGCCATCTTTCCATGGTTCTGTACTGAATGTAACTTTTATTGCATTCTGGACTGAAAAAGGATGCATTCCAGCCAACCACCACCCCAGTGATCTTCTAAGTTTTCTTGGACTAGAAAAAATGTCTCACCCTGACCTCTGTTACTCTGAAATTAAATTTGAAACATTATTTTGAAATATTTTGGAAGGAAATGTTGAAACATTTCAGCTGAGTTGCTGCCTATGCTCTGCCATTTTGGCTCTGTAATCCTTCCCATACTTTTTTGCAAAGATGAGAGAACAAATGTGAGAATACTTGCTATGTCGTTTAGTTTTGCTAGATTTGTTGCTATTTTTTTTTATAATTTGCTATTATCTTGTTTTCCTGTTTTTTTTTCTTCCCTCTATTAGGAGGTGGACCTTTGAGAAGGGCAGCTGAATGAATACAGTAGAAAGTATATGTGATATAATAGATATTATCAATGAAATTTATACAAAAATGCATACAAACAGTAACCAAAGTCTCCTTGAGAACTACTTAATCTGGGGCCATGTGTCTATGAATATGACTCTGAGATCCAACTTAGTCTCTCTCTTGAAACTCTGTCCTAAATCATCAACTGTCTGTTGGACATTTTGAACTGTGTTGTACAAGTTTTTCTAAGTCCACATATCTAGAAGATAATTCATTTTCTTTTCCAACCAAACATAATTCTTTTCCACAACATACTTATTTCTGTTGAGGGTATCATCATTCTGATAGTAACTCAAATTTTCACGCTTCCAAATCTCTTATTCATACCTTTCCCTTACATTCTATCACTAATCAATGGTCAAATCATGTTGAATCTACATATTTTCTTCTATTCATCTTCTTTCCCCTACTTAAATGGTTTAACCCCTCATCACCTGTCACTTAGACTATTACAATAACCTCCTAATTAGTTTCTGATGCCTCTGATCTTTTCTGTTTCAAACATATTCTCCATATAACCACCAAAATGATATTCCTAAAGTATTCAGGAATGAGCATGTTATTCCTCTGCCTAAGAAACTCCAGTAAATACCTACTGACTCTAGGATTAAATAAAAATTCCTCTGTCATTTAAAGCCCTTTATAGTTTGGCTCCAGGTAAAGACTTGTATAATGTGTCTAAAGAAGAAAACAACAACAACTAGCATTTCTGGGAGGCACAACATTATAAGAAAATAGAAGACAAGGATGGGCAGGTGAAGAGAGAGAGAGAGAGAGAGACAGAGAGAGAGAGAGAGAGAGAGAG
>NW_027187325.1:6461235-6475850 GCF_028583685.1 Petaurus breviceps papuanus | reverse complement strand
AGAGAGAGAGACAGAGAGACAGAGAGAGAAAGAGACAGAGAGAGACAGAGAGAGAGACAGAGAGAGAGAGACAGAGAGAGAGAGAGACAGAGAGAGAGACAGAGAGAGGCAGAGACAGAGAGAGAGAGAGACAGAGAGAGACAGAGGGAGAGAGAGAGGGAGAGAGAGACAGAGAGATAGAGAGACAGAGAGAGAGACACAGAGAGAGAGAGAGAGAGAGAGAGAGAGAGAGAGAGGGAGGGAGGGAGGGAGGCAGAATGTGAGAAACAGAGGGACACACAGAGAGAGAAATGCTTTGTTTTTATTTTTTAAAGTTAATTTATCTATTTTTAGTTTTTTAGTTTTCCCTTCCATAAGTTTTAATTTTTTTTCTCCTCCCTCTTTTCCCCCTCCCCAAGACAGCATGCAGTCTGATATAGGCTCTGCCAATACATTCCTATTAAACATGTTTTCATATTAGTCATGTTGTATAGAAGAATTAGAACAAATGGGAGGAACCATGAGCAGAAAAATAAAACAAAACGAAAAAAGGAAATAATCTGCTTTTCTCTGATTTCAGACTCTGTAGTTCTTTCTCTGGATGGGGATGGCACTGTCCATCATGCTTCTTTTGGAATTGTTTTAGGTCCTTGCATTGCTGAGAAGGGCTAAATCTATCAAAATCAGTAATTGCACATGGTAGCTGTTACTATGTACACTGTTCTCCTGGTTCTGCTCCCTTCTCTCAGAATCAATTCATATAAGTCTTTCCAGGTTTTTCTGGAGTCAGCCTGTACATCATTTCTTATAGTACAATTGTATTCCATTATATTCATATATCATAACATGTTCAGCCATCCCCCAGTTTATGGGTATCCCCTCAATTTCCAGTTCTTGGTAATCATAAAGAGCTGCTATAAATGTTTTTGTACATGTGGGTCCTTTTCCCATTTTTATGATCTCTTTTCGATACAGACCCAGAAACAGTATTGCTGGACCAACAGGTATGCACAACTTTATAGCCCTTTGGGAATAGTTCCAAATTGCTCTCCAGAATGATTGGTTCTGCTCACAACTCCACCAACAATGAATTAGTGTTCCAATTTTCCCACATCTCCAATATTTGTCATTTTCCTGTTTTGTCATGTTAGCCAATATGATAGGTGTGACATGGTAACTCAAAATTATTTTGATTTGCATTTCTATAATCAATGGTGATTTAGACATTTTTTCATGATTATAGATAGCTTTATTTTCTTCCTTTGAAAATTGCCTGTTTATATCCTTTGACCATTTATCATTTGAAGAATGACTTGAATTCTTATAAATTTGTCTCAGTTGCCTATATAATTTAGACATGACACTTTTATCAGAGACACTGGCTGTATAAAGTCCTTCCCAGTTTTCTGCTTCCTTCCTAAGGTTTCACTGGCTTTATTTGTGCAAAATTTTTCAATTTAATGTAATCAATATTATCCATTTTGCATTTCATAACATTCTCTGTCTGTTGTTTGGTTATAAATTCCTCCATTCTCCATAAATCTGACAGATAAACTATTCCTTTTCTCCCTAATTTGCTCATAATGTCAGTCTTTATATCTAAATTGTCTACCAATTTGGATTTTATTTTGGTGTATGGTGTCAGACGTTGGTCTATGCCCAGTTTCTGCCATACTATTTTCCAGTTTTCCCAGCAGTTTTTGTCAAATAGTGAGTTCTTATCCCAGAAGCAAGAATCTTTGTATTTATCAAACAGTAGATTCTGTAGTCATTGACAATCTATTTCATTTCTCTACCCCTCTATTTCTTAGCCAGTACCAAGTAGTTTTGATGATTGTTGCATTATAATGCAATTTAATAGCTGGTAAGGCTAGGCACCTTCCCTAGCATTTCTGTTCTTTAATTCCCTTGATATTCTGGATCTTTTGTTTTTCCAGGTGAATTTTGTTACCATTTTTTCTAGCTCTATAAAATAAATTTTGGTAGTTTGATTGGTATGTGTAATGGCAAGCAAAGAAGTAGGTAAACCTTTTTTCATCAATTGAATTAACACCTTGTTTCAGTTCATGATTTAAGGTCCAGAACTTGTGAATCTCACAACTTGTCAACCCTAGAATGTGTAAACTCCTGCAACAGGAAGGGGAGGAGCTATTGACCATATATAAAGAGAGGTCCAGGTTGGAGAGTCCGAACTGAGAAGGGAGCTCTTGTGGTGGAGAAGAAGAAAACTTGTGGTATCCCAGCACTCTATGTTTGTCTGTTCTGTCTGTGTTGATGTTTGTTTGTGATACTTTCTACATAAGCCCTGGGACTTTACTGGAAGCCCTGAAAGAGGATTTTCTGGTTGTCTGTTTACAGAAGTCCTGGAGGAAGGTTTTGGAGGTTCTGGGAATTTACTGATGATTTGTATTGACCTCTTGGACCTTGTTTGTGGGTCTTTGTTGATTTCTACATTGATAATTTGTGTTGACCTCTTGGACCTTTTTTATGGGTTTGTGTTGAGTTCTCAGATCTTGTTGGTGGGTCTGAGTTGATTTCACAGAAAGATAGTTAATTGATGATGGTGCCAGCATTGTGTATGAATGTTGTTTTGGCTCTATTAAGATTTGTCTTCCCAGAAACAGGAATTGTGAAGGACTTGAGGTAGAACGAACACTGTGAACTTCAATATGGAACAGGAACTTGAAAAGGAACTGGAGAAAGAACTGGACAAGGAACTGGGAGCTGCCTGCTCTTGAAACCAGGTGGCAGTTGGGCAGATTCAGGCAGGAGTTGGGACCATGGAAAAAGAACCATGGAAGCTGAGGGCCAGCCTCGAGTCAAAATGAAAGAAGACTTTACTTGGATATTGTGTGTTGATTGAGAAGATTATGATTTACTGTGACCTAGGCATGGAGAACTTTGACCTTTGCACTTTGTGTCCCTTAAGGAGGCAACCTCCTTAAGGATGATTGAATTAAGGACTTACTAAATGATTTAGTTACTAAATGACTGTACTTTGTTGAAAACTACGTGACCACTTTGGTGAAAACTATGTGGCCATTTTAGTGTTAAGTTGTTATGTCATAACATTGTCAATGTTGTACTTTGATTTCTGTGAATGTTTTGCCTTAATTTTTTTTACTGAATAAATAGAGAGTTCATCATCATGTGTAATCAGAACCTTGAAGCTGTCCATAGCAGCAGTCCTCTGGAAAGCTGCCCATGCTTGGATTTACAGTTTAGCACTGAATAAGTAAATTAATTTAGGTAGAATTGTCATTTTTATTGTATTAGCTCAGCCTACCCATGAGCAACTGATGTTTTTCCAATTATTTAGATCTGACTATTTTTTGTGTGAGAAATTGTTTTGTAATTGTGTTTACATATTTCCTCGGTTTGTTTTGGCAGGTAGATTCCCAAATATTTTATAATGTTTTCATTAAATTTAAATGGAATTTCTCTTTCTATCTCTTGGGCTTTGTTAGGAATATATAGAAATGTTCATGATTTGTGTGAGTTTGTTTTATATCCTGAGACTTTGCTAAATTTGCATATTATTTCACATTTTGTATTTGATTTTCTAGGATTCTCTAAGTATATCATCATATTATCTACAAAGAATGACAACTTAGTTTCTTCTTTGACTATTCAAATTCCTTCAATTTCCTTTTCTTCTCTTACTGATAAAGCTAATGTTTTTAGTGCCATATTGAATAACAGTGGTGATAATGTACATCCTTGTTTCACTCCCAGTCTCACTGGAAATGCATCAAATTTATCCACATTACATAAAGATGTGAGAAATGTTTTATTTAGGTGAAATGTAATATGAAGGACTGGTCAATGAGAATGGACACAGGGCAACCCCCTGGGGTCTTGGATGGGATCAGGTGCTCAAAATGGCATGAAATGGAGTGAGTTTTTACAAAGTTCTTATCTGGTAGACACTGAGGGCAGGGAGCAGTGAGATCTGATTTAAGATGAAGTACAAAGTGCAAAATTGGTGCAGACTCATGCTGGGGCAGATAGGTGGTATAGTGGTGCCTGACTTGGAGTCAGGAAGACTCATCTCCCTGAGTTCAAGTCTGGCCTCAGACACTTACTTGTCATGCAACCCTAGGTAAGTAGCTTAACCCTGTTTGCCTCAGTTTCCTGATCTGTAAAATGAGCTGGAGAAAGAAACGTCACACCACTCCTGTATCTTTGCCAAGAAAACACAAAATGGCATCATGAGGAATCTGAAATGACTGAACAACAGAATATGCATGGTGGGAATCATGCTGAAGTATTGGTGGCTGTTGACATTCAGACTCCCAATGAGCAGGCAAGTGGCTTTGGGTCTTTACTGCTGGCCTTACTCTGACAGGGAGATGCAGGCATTTTGACCTTTTCTTGGCTGCTTCATTTAACAGGGTGCAAAGGCTCATGAAATCCTTCTTGTATTAATGACTCCACACCTAGTGATCTTTTTCTACACTATTCAGAGAGTAAAGCTTTTCTTCCTTTTCCATTAATATGTGTTTATGCTTTATTTTTTCAACTTAATTCATATTCTTCCATTGAATAAATATTGATTAATCCCTTAGTGTTTAGACACTATTGTTGAGTGTTAAGGGTGGGGCAGGGTGGGAAATCAAGTTAGAAATAATCTTGGCATTGAGTTTACAGTATCAAAACACATTGTCA
Source organism: Petaurus breviceps papuanus (assembly GCF_028583685.1). Lineage (NCBI taxonomy): Eukaryota > Metazoa > Chordata > Mammalia > Diprotodontia > Petauridae > Petaurus > Petaurus breviceps. The sequence continues at coordinate 6,471,203 of NW_027187325.1, read as the reverse complement.
GTACCAACATATAACTTACAGACAAATTAATTCTGTGTAAACAGAACAAGCTTAAGGAGATCACATCTCAAAGTATGTTGTGACAAATCAGCATCTTCTAAGTGCTCAAATGCCAGGACTTTAGTTTCCTACCATTAAACATCTTTCTGTACATAGCTTTCCCACATAGTTAGCTATAGATCCATGCCCTCTATTTTGTTCTTGGAACCTTCATTTGCATATTCCTTATTAAGTCTTATCTTTCAACAGACAAATCTTCACAATCCTGATCTGAAACTATGAAATAATTCTGTCTACTGCCTTTCCATAACATTAGTCACTGCCTTTTCCTAGACTGATTTTTTGTCAAAAGATTAGGTCTAGAAGTTCAACATGGGTCCATCCTATCTTCCAATAATAGCAGTAGATGGTACCAATTTATCCATAATACATGTCTTCTTGATGATGGAGAAGTAGGTTCATCTCTTCATAAAAGACAGTACAATGTTGGTGACATAAATGTACCAATATACTGATGCTTTCCTAAATTTACTTGGTAGAAACTGACAATGTAAATATAGAAATTCAAAAGAAGTGAGATTTCCTTCTCCTGCCACGAAAAGTTGTTTTTTTAAAATGTTTCCCTCTAAACCTTTAAGAGGAAAAAAATTAAAGTAAATCACAAATTCTAATCTTTTCTTGGCTAAAAAAGTCTCTTCACACATTTAGTGGTCTTTTATTTGAGGGAAAGGGGAGAGGAGAAGTGACATGAGAAAACATTGGAAAGGAACGTTTCCCCAAGATCCCTTTCCTACTCTGTTTCTGATTACTAAGTCTCTGCTTACTAATTTTCTGCCAGTAGGATAAGTGTTTCAGATGTCAAAGAGTGTTATCACATTGAAGCAGAGCTGATGATGCCAGATTTAGCAATGGTAATGTATTACTACTGTACCTGTCATCTTTGATAAGCATAAGAAAGGAGCCCAGTTATTGCATTTATTATATTTCTCAAGAGAGATGGGTGATAATATGAATCAGTTCTTCTATGTATGAATGTATGTTTGGATGAGTATATATATATGTATAATCTGTCTATATATCTATGTATATATCATCTATATATCTATTTTGTTTCTTTATCTAAATGCTTCCTATAGTATCTATCTCAAATCACAACAAATTAAATTTACCTACCTACCTCTATTTGTTAGCAAGGGATTTAATCATGTTTCACAGGCATGTCACTCATCTTATAGGCCTGGGAATGTCAATTGGCAGAATTCCCAATCAGTATACAATGGCACAGACACAAAATAATGTGATCTATGGCTTGGTTTGTTAGCATAAATGACCATGTAAGCCTGACACCCAGTGCTATTTTACATAATCTTCTTTGCTGGGAAAGCAGCAGCCTGTATTTCTTTGCAAACATCCAATGACCTTTATCTGGGCTTGGGATAATAGCATTAACCATCCCCAATGTGTAGAAAATACATAGACCAATACATTCCCTGGTTCTGTGTAGTTTCTGTGGTTTATAAGTTTCCTCAGCAAATAGAATCACTGATTTTTAAAATTGCAAGGGACCATAATGCACACCTAGTCTTAAAAAATCTATAGGTCCAGAAAGTGAGGCCTAGAAAATTGATATGAATTTTCCATGCTCACATAGCTTTTAATGGTGGATGAAGAATAAGAACTCAGGTCTCTAGCATCCTCATTCAGTACATTATGCTATCTTTTACTCTATTTAAAAAAATGAATTCTTTTATAAACTTCTGAAGAAAAGAAATACCTGTGTGAATGCCCTGGCATTATATCTCACTAATCATTAAATGCTTGACTTTTATTCCCAACTCTTATCTTTTCATTCACCTTTATTAAAATATTAAATACAGCATTATTTTCATATATTGTCTATTGATATAGATAAATTGGCAAAATATTATGAGAAATAATTTTAATGAGCACCATGTTCTAAATGAAATGTATAGAAATGGCAAATTTGCCGTTTTTATTAATTCATAACCCTACTTAGGCACTGGAGGGCAAAATGACTTAAATTTTCACCTTTTCTCTATCCTTACCTACCTACCCAAGCAAGCAGAAAGAAGAATGAGGTCCAAACCAGAATGCAGAAAAAATAGAGAATTATTTTTATTATCAATGTATCTCCTAGGGGATAAGAAGTCCTAGCATGTCATCTTCCAATCAGAAATTCAGAGAATATGCTCTGCTAAATGCAGAGAATCAGGCAAATTATTTTTAAAATATATATTATTTGTATTAACTTTCATTTAAAAAAATTGAGTCCCAAATTCTCTTCCTTTCTTAATCCTCCCCCCCATTTTAAATCATGTAGAACATATTTTTATATTAGCAATGTTGCAAAAAAGGAAGAAAAATAGTGAACAAATAATATTTCAATTTGCACTCAGACTTCATCAGTTCTCTCACTTAAAGTAGATAACATTTTTCATCATGAACCCTTGGGTATTTCATCAGATAAATTCTTGATTTGACTTGCCTTGACTTACTGAGGGTGTCATTGGTCAAAAAGTTGAGGAAACTAGGGCCAAATTTGGTTATGTATCTAATTCTGATCACAAGGGAGAAGTTAGTAAAGAGGAAGGGGTAGGAACCTTGGAGAAAGATGTATTCGCGTTTGAAATGGATAAAGAATGGCATGTCAGACACAGATAATTAAAAAAATTGAATTTAAACAATAAAAGGATCATTTCTTTATACACAGCAAAGCATTAAAAGACCATTCCATGGGAAATGGTGAATCTTTATTTCATAGTTTGATTTTTTAAACTTTTCAATAAAATTTTACAAGTTATTTTCAAAGCTGTCCAGTGATACTGGCATCTTGACTGTTCCATAAGCAAGACACTATTTTTCTAGTCTGGGCATTTTCTCTGGCTCTTCATCAGTCCTGGAACACTCTCACTCTTCTGTTCTCCTACTCACCTCCCTAGATTCCTTTAAGTCCCAACTAAAACCCCACCTTCTAAAGGAAACCTTCCCCATGTCCTCTTAATTCTAATGTTTTCCCTCTGTTAATTATTTCTTATTCATTCTATATGAGTTTTGCTTTTCATATAGTTATCTGAAAATCTAAAATTGTAAGCTTTCTGAGGACAAGGAGTCTCTCTTTTTCTCTTTTAATATCCTCCTATTCCAAAGTCCACCATGTCCTATCATTATTATATCAATCATATAAGGAATGAAGGACTGGGATTCTTTCCATTTTACAAATAAAGAAATTAAGGCACAAAGCTTTATAACAACACATTCAGTTTGCATAGAAATTCAGTATTAAATCCATATTCTTGTCTCATACACTCTCAGTCTTTCCTCCTTCAATGAAAGCACCAAAAGCTATGAGAAATTTATAGGAAGTTGAGATTACAACATATCATCTTTAATATTTTATCTTAATTAGAAAAAATTCAGCTTAATCTTATATGACACATAAACACCACTGCACTTTATTTTCAAAATGGTAATGCTCTTTATTTTGATGTTTGGGAAAGTTATACAAATATGGATTACATCTTTTGTGCCTCAGGAAGCAGGATATCTGCTTCCATACTGTACAGATAGCAGACTGAGAGCACACACAGATTTGGTGACCTTGCAAAGTTTCAGGGGCATATTGTCACTGGAGCCCTGGATCTGAACCTCTTCTTCTTCCCCCCTAACCCTCAATTTATTAGATCATCCGCTCTTGAGTCATCAGAAATAATACCAAACTCCAATATATTTTCTTTCTTCATTTATTAAAGAAAAAAAGGGAATAAACTGAAAGGAGAATATGTTCTGCTGAGAACATTTAATTATAGGCTGTGGCTCCCCTTTGAATTAAAATAATCAGTAATACACAACCATTTTACCAAACATCTCACCGTTGCTCCTTTTTTTTTTAAGACTGACAATGCTTCCTAATTTAAAAGTCAAACAAAACCTGTATTTATCCAGTTATTAAACAATACTCACGCTTAACTCTTTATGTTCCTTCTGTAAGGCAGTTTGGGAAGAAATGTTTAGAGTTAGACTAGAATTTCTTTCTCACAGATCAACAAGTAATTCGAAGACAAGAAGAAAAACTGAGAAGTCTAAAAAGCCCTTTGATAGTGTTTAAAAAAAGGGTTGGGGTGGGGGTCTTTTGTAGCATTAAAATTCAAAAGTCAAAAGCTCAGTATCCAGTGTTATGGGTTAACCTAAACAATTTCTTAAAACTTTATAGGTGACTGAGAGGCACCTTGGTAGAGTGGATTGAGGTTTTAGATAGCAGTCAGGAAGATCTGATTGCAAATCCTTCTTCTTACACATAGTGGCTGTGCAACCCTGGGCAAGTCACTTAATCTTTGAAAGTCAACCATGCAATCTTCTAAGACTTTAAAGGACAGAAAAGGTACTCATATTTATTGGTAGCAATGGGCTTCCATCAGGAGAACATAGATCTTATAAACTTAAAAACAAAATAGAAAATTGGAACCAAGTCCATGGTTATTTCTTTTCTCTTGTGGAGGCAATCAGAGTTAAGTGACTGACTCAGCTCATACAGCTAACAAGTATCTGAGTTCAGATTTGAAATCAGGTGCTCCTGACTCCAGGGCCAATGCTTCATGCACTGTGCCATCTAGCTGCCATGGTTATTTCTAATAGACTCCTGCCACTCAATTTTATATAATGAAAAATCACAACAACAATAACAACAAATAAATAAAAATCTTTTTGTGCTCCTGTTTCTTCATTTAAAGAATATAGATGTCATATTAGATGCCCTTTCAGTCCCCTCAGCTCAGGACTTTTAAGATTTCGGAATATTGCACCATATCTTTGTAAACCATTCAGCATTAATTCTGGAAGGACTAATTGAGTATCCCTTAGGTCTGGAGCACTGACACAGGTAAGAATATAACTTAGAAAGAACACTAGAGTAAGGAATTGGATATCCTGGATTTGAACCCTTGTTCTGAAATTAATTAGCTGTATAACCTTGGACAAATCACCAGTTTCTATACTTCAATTTACTCATTTGTTAAATGAGGGGTTGGGCTAACTGATTTCTGAGGCATATTCCATTTTGAAGGTTCTAGAAGTGCTTGGAAGAGACAAAGGGATAAAAGAGAAGACCTTTGCTCTCAAATACTTCCAGTCTAGTTAGGGAGATAAGACATCTATTTTCTAGGTCAGTTATTTTTCTATTATTTCACATTTTCTTTTATTTTTCTCATTCTTTTCACTTTTATTATTTCTGGAAGTCTCCTGGAATTACATTTGCCCATTTCTAATTTTAAAGGAATTATGTTCCTCATTGAGCTTTTGTACCTCTTTTTCTGTTTGACCATTTGTGCTTTTAAAGGAGTTTTTTTTCTTCAGTAAATTTTTGTGCTTCTTTTACCATTAGGCAATTTCTGTTTTTTAAAGTGATATTTTCTTTAGTAATTTTTTGTGCCTCTTTTACCAAACTATTATTCTCTTTTCACATTTTTTTGCATTGCTCTCATTTCCTTTCCCAATTTCCCCTCTAACACTCATCCCTTTCTTTAGCTCTTCCAGGAATTCCTGTTGAGTTTGGTCCAATTAGAATTTTACTTTGAGGCTTTGCTTGTAGGTGTTTCCACACTGTTATCTCCTTCTAAGTTTATGTTTTGGCATTCCCTGGCATTTCAGTAGCTTTTTATGTTCACATTCATTTGTTGTTATTTGCACATTTTTGCAGCTTATTTTTTCACTTTGAACTTTAAGTGAAAATTGGGCTCTGCTCACCTGGAGGAGGGAGGGGCACTGTGCTAAGTTTCAAACTTTTCCATTCTGTTATTTTTAGTGTTATTTCTGGGTTCTTAAAGGGATTTCCAAAAACACTTCATGGAAAAAATAATATTAACATGTAAGTTGTTGCCTTGTATATGAAGAATGACATAATGGAAAGATTGATTATTATTGTCTCCCTGGATCCATTCTCAAACCTCTTCAGTCTATTCTCTATGTAGTAGTCAATGTGATATTCCTAGAGTGCAGGTCTCATCATTGTTTGACATATTTTAGTGTCTCCCTATTACCTCCAATACCAAATATGAAATCCTCTGTTGGGCATATAAAGCCTTTCACAACCTGGCTCCAGCCAACTTTTCCATTCTTACATTCTCCTGCTTATATGTTCTATATTGTCAAATTGGATTACTTGCCTTATTTTTCTTTCACTTCCATGCCTTTGAAAAGGTTGTACCTTTTGTAGGTACAACAAAAGGTTTTACCTCATGTTTAGAATATTTTCTCATGTCTCTTTTGGAGTCGCCAATTCCTGCTCAGGTTCATCTCATTTGCCGCCTCCTACACATTTCCTCAATTGCTGAGTACCCCTGTAGTTTACAAGTATATTTTTGTACATAGGAGTCCTTTTTCTTTTTTAATCTCTTTGAGATATAGATCAAATATTGAATAACACTGGGTCAGAATGTGAATATTCAATAACTTTTTTTTTTAAGCAATTGGGGTTAAGTAACTTGCTCAAGTAACTTTCTGATTCACCCAATTTCTAGGATTGTCTGTCCTCCTAAAATATACGTTCAATATTATATTCTGTACTCAATTATCTGTGCTCATTTATTTATTTACTTAACTATCTATTCATATATCTCTGTATATATATATATTTATATTCTGTATATCTATCTACTTATCTGTCTGTCTATCTATCTATCTATCTATCTATCTATCTATCTGTCTGTCTGTCTGTCTGTCTGTCTGTCTGTCTATCTATCTATCTATCTATGTTATATCCCTCAAGAATTATAAACTTCATGAGGGCAAGAACTGTTTAGTTTTGTTCTTTGTATCCCTAATACTTCACACATGGTCTGGTGCATAATAGAGAACTGAACAGAACCTGAAATCAGAAGACCTCAATTCATTCCCTCCCCACTTGATAGCTATGGGACCTTAGATTATTTTCCAAGCTTCTCTGATCCTAAATATCCTCAATAGGGATGACAACCACTATCTTGTTTATTTTACAAGGCTATTTTCAGAGTCAAAATCAAAAAGGGATATGAAACTACTTACTAACTACAAAGGGGTTTTATAAATGTAAGATACCCCCAAATCACTGTTACCTTTATGGTAAAATTTGATTGTGCATTTCAATGGTTATATTTAAGTGAAAATGTTAGACAAGGAAGAAAACTCATGAGAAATATATTATACCGAGTAAACCATTGGGTACAATTGATATTCAGGGCACTCAGGATTTCTGGACCTTTACCAAGCCTCTAGGCTTCTAGACATTCAGAACCATAAACAAGAATGACAAAGCAATCAGAACTGGCTTGTATGTGGCTTAAGTCCTTCCATTTGGCAATTATCATCCTCATCATCAAACTCATCAAATATTTAGTGCTGGGACACTTGGCAGAAAATCTAGGTGCAACATATAATTAAATCCCATAGTTAAATATCTTGGCCTTAAGGAAAGGCTACCAAACAAGGTAAGATCCATGTATCATTTGAGATTAATAAAAAAATGTGATAGTCTTTAACTCCTTAAGACAAATATGCCTTGGCAAAATTGGGAGACAGGAGAATAGTTTTTTCATGTGTTTTTAACTATTCAATTTAAATGTCTCCATTTTCCTCTCTTATGCCTTCCCTCTCCACTACAAATCTTCAGTGATGCCATTCTATGCAGTAACTACTCAAGTTCTTCCACTGTGGAGTCCCTGCTCAGTTTCTGCTTCACAATATACCAGCAGCAACAATAGTAACAACAGTAATAACAGCATCAGTAAAATCAATAATAACAGTAATAAACAATAACATTACTATAATAGCAATAACAACAGTAATAGCTACAACAAAGGCAACATTTCAGCAACAGAAACAACAAGCATTTATTAAAAAGCTAACTGTTTTTAGATGTTGAAGGAGATACAAGATCCCTCTCAATACTTCTATCTCTCTAGGGAAAAAGGATGTTTTTCCAAAGAAATATAAAACCAAATGGAACATGCTGAGTTTATGGTAAAGGTCCAAACAAATACTCCAAAGGAGGAAGGGATGACTTCTTATCAGGAATCATTAGTGAAAAATTCATGAGAAAACATGTGATCTGGGTCTTGAAGGAAAAGAGAAATTAAACAGATAGACATAGAAAGACAGAGGAGGGTACATCTCATGAAGAGAGTCATAGAATTTGAGATGTAGAACAAGAAGGGATTCAAGAGGCCATATATTCCAACTCTCATTTTTACATAGGAGGGACTGAAGAGAGTTTTTTTTTTTGGTAAAGCAATTGGGGTTAAGTAACTTGCTGAAGGTTATGCAGCCAGGTGTTTCTGGGTGGGTACTCACTGTGCCACCTGGCTGCCCCTGAAGAGAGTTTTTTGAACATTAAAAAAATCCAATTTCAATTGTCAGACACTAATTATCCCTTCCAACTTCCTATCACCTATTGAGAGAAAAGAAAGAAAAATAGAAAAGGGGGTAAAAAAAGGAGAGGAGAGAGGGAGGAAGAAAGCAAAGAAGCTTTCCATCATATAGGCATCGTCAAGTAAAACAACTTCCTACATTGGTCATGTCCCAAAGTATGTTTCTCATTCTTCATATTAACCCTTCAAGATAATTCATCCACAGTTCATCAAAATATTTTTCTAATGGTGTGGACAATGGTCATCATCAGAGAGGTTATGAGTTGTCCAGGGTCATAGAAGTAATAAAGGGCAGAATCAAGATTTGAACTGATATTCTCCAATTTCACACCCAGCAATCTCTCCATGGTATGAAACAAAAATAAGCAACAGTACAGTGAAGGGGAAAATTATAGCATATTTGGCAACATGAAGAGTCATCTATTTTGTCTCAAGAATGGAATTCCCTAAGTTATACTGCATTGGGAAGCAGGCTGACTCCAGATTGTAAAAAGTTGTGAAAGCTAGGCCAAGGACTTTGAGTTTAATTCTTGAGCAATGGATATTTTTGAGCAGGAAAGTGACACAATCAAATCAGTACATTAACAAGACTAATCTGACAGATGTGTAGGTGTGTAGAACAGACTGGAAGAGGGCAATACTGGAAATAGGGAAAATGATTGGAAATCTAATATACTATGAGGGCGTGAAACAAGGTAATGACAGTTGTAGTGAAGAGAAGGGAACCAAAGCAAGAGTTATTGTGGAAGTAGAATTTATAAGACTTGGTAGCCAATTGGTTGTGGCAGGTAGAAGGGGGAAGCAGGTAAAGATGACTGCACAGTTTTGAACCTGGATGACTATGAGAATGGTGAGGCTTCTAATAACAATAAAGAGTAGGAATAATGAGCAGCTTGTGGAGAAAGATGATTTTAGTGAAATGGTTCTACTCGAATACTTTGGGATGAGAAGTAGAAAAGGGAAAATATGTTGTTATTGGAGTACATATATTTAGAAAGGGACTTAGAGGTCATAAAGTAGAACTTCCTCAGCTTCATACGAGTTGTGTGACCTTGGATGAATTACTTCACCTTTCTCTGCAGCAAAACAAACTCCTTAGATAATAATAACACCTACTTCATAGGGTTATTGTGAGGATCAGATGATGTAATGTGTAAACGTGCTTTGCAAAGTTTAAAACATTATGTAAATGCTTACTGTTGTTATTATTTGGAAGATGAGGGAACCAAGGCTTAGAGAAGTTGAAGACGTGTCTAAAGTCACAAAAGTATTAAGAGAACCAGGATCTGACCCTAGTTCTTCTACCTTTAAATCCACTGCTATTTCTGATACACAGTAAGCTTATGCATTGCTCTTTTACAATTGTGGCAAATGTACACATTTTTTAAGATTTACTTCTGTGGAAATAGATCTAAGCTTGGGCCATGGTTCATCACAGAAGAGAAATGATTAAATGCAGGAGCTAAGAAAAAATACAAACACACACAGTGACAGAGAGAGAGACAGAGAGAGAGAGAGAGAGAGAGAGAGAGAGAGAGAGAGAGAGAGAGA
>NW_027187325.1:6452754-6461225 GCF_028583685.1 Petaurus breviceps papuanus | reverse complement strand
AGAGAGAGAGAGAGAGAGAGAGAGAGAGAGAGAGAGAGAGAGAGAGAGAGAGAGAGAGAGAGAGAGAGAGAGAGAGAGAGAGGAGTCAACTGCAAGTTATTTCATCATTCCCTGATGTCAAGATCCTCTTTGAGAATTAAGGATAAACATAACCTGTGAGTAGTCTCCTCCCTCTCCAACTCCATCTCTGTCTCTTTCTCCCTCACTCACTCTCTCCCTGTCTCTGTTCCTCTCCCTCTCTTTACTTGAGGGTGCTCTGCCTAAAAGAAGGTCCATTTTGTTGTCTGAAAGCTGCTGCATTAACTCAGGGTTTACTGGCTAAATTTATTTTCAAAGACCAAGTCTTAAACCCAATTCACTGTGAAGCTCATAGATTGGAAAACAATAGGTTACTGCCCTCCTAGCACAGAGTGAATGTAAATAGTAACTGTTTCTCTTTTGGCCAACAACCCTGAGGGTCTTCCCTTTCCAGTTTGATATATATATACACATATATATATACATACATATATATATATATATATATAATTTTTATTTATTTATTTTTATTACAGGAGCCATCCCTTGACTCATTTCTTAAAGAGGGCTATTCATGGAATGGGTGTTACTTCACTCAAAGTGAGAACCTGTAAAGACCTTAGCCTAAAAGCCCAGGGTCTCGAATTGCATCCTGGATTGTCTCCAGTTCTGATGAATTTCAGACAACCGGACCCAGATGACTCTGGCAGAGAAAGTGAGACTGGTAACCTTGCCCAGCTCTCCCTCCCTCAAATCAAAGTCAACTGAAAGTTATGTCATCATTCCCTAATGTCATGGTCCTTTTCGGGAATGAAGGACAAACACAACATCGACATGGACATCTAGATTGACATCTACATTGACATCAATATCAACATCAACATCTACATCTACAGCTACCTAACTATATATAATATCCCTTGCTCTTTGTGCCTCTGTTGGACTAGTTTGGTCAACAAATGATAAGGTAAGGTGAAGTGAGAAAGGGATGTAGGCACCAAAAAAGGAAACTGGGAGCACACACACATCAGACTTATGAAAGAAATGATGATAGTGATTGAATAGGCATGGGCTTATTGCACAGTATCTAAGTTTGGGGATATGGTGTAGGTGGAAGAGGAAATCTGACCTTAAATGTTTAAACCAGATAAAAAGATCAAGTTATTAAAATTTTCTTCAAGTGATCTAGATAGAATAAAAAAAGGGGCAAGGCAAAAAGAGATGGTGGCACAGAGACAGACAGAGACAGAGATGATGACAAGGAGGACAAGGAATAGGATGTGAGTGAGGATGAAGAAGAGGATGGGTGGAGAGAGAGGAAGAGAAAGAGGGCTAAGGAGAGAGAGTTCCAAATAGAGAATGGGGAGGTCCAAACCAAAGAAGAGGTGAGGGAATATCAAAGTATGGATAGTTTTGAAAATAATTCAGGAAAACATTTTGGTACTTAAGGGAAAAGAGATAATGGTGATGCTATTAACAGAAATAGCAAAGTGAGGAGAGAGAACCTTTGCATTAGAGAACATCAAATCCAGTCCCCTCACCTTACAATTGAGGAAACTGAGGCCTAAAGAAGTGAAGTGATTTGCCCAAGGTCAAATGCATAGGATGTAGCAGAAATTGCAATTCATCAAAGGTTTTCTAATGTCAAGTCCAACAATGTTTCCATTACAACATGCTCCTGGCAGGGATGAATGGGATTCATTTTTCATCATTGTAGGGAATGCCCATATTGATGAGGTTACTGATCCATTTGAGTTTTGAGTATAGCAATAGAAATTGATTATGATTATAGCAAGTGGATATGTGGCCAGGAAATGTCAGACTCTTTCCATGAAAAGCCTTTCATGAAAGTTCTTTGCTTTCTGATAAATTTTCATAACAATTCCAAGCATCTTAGCAATAACCTTAAAATGTAGTAATTTTCATTAATAAGCTTTAATGTGGTTCACAAGCCAAGGTGATAAAACATAGCTGTATCCAAAATCATGATCACTTGACATTTTATGGGCTTGGCTTATTTTATTTATGACTTGCTCTGATGAATACAGTGTTCTTATTAAATTTAAATGAGTTTTAATGAAAAACTCTATTAGTGTTTACCATACGTGTGCCTTCTAATCTACTTACTATACAGACAAGAATATCAAGATGTATTTACCCAATAAGAATTCTTTGAGCACTTCTATCCCCATATAGAAGACTCCATACATTGATGCATGGTAATGGGGAAGGTCATTCCAGGGCAGAGGAATAGGCATATTTCTTAAAAAAAAAAAAAAGAAGACGCACACACACAGAGCTGCCTTGCGCAGTCCATCATGCAATATTGCTGTTACCATGCACAATGTTCTTCTGGTTCGGCTCACTTCACTTTTCATCAGTTCATGTAAGTTTTTCCAGGTTTTTTCTGAAATCATCCTGCTTGTCATTTCTTATAGAACAATAATATTCCATTATAATCATATACTACGGATTGTCTAGCCATTTGCAAATTGATGGGCATTTCTTCAAGAATTTCCAATTCTTAGCCACCACAAAAAGAATTGCTATAAATATTTTTGTACAGATACATTTTTGATGTCTTTGGGATATAGACCTGGCAGTGCTATTGCTGGTTCAAAGGATATGCACAATTTGCTGGTCTTTTGGGTATAGTTCCGAATTAGTTCACAACTCTACCAATAGGACATTAGTGTCTAAAGCTCATAGATTGAACCACAATAGTTCCCTGCCCAAGCTCCACTTAATGGCTGTATTTTGGACCCTTCTGACTTAGAGTGAGTGTCAATGGTAACTGTTTCTCTTTGGTACAGCAACCCCGAGGGTCTTCCCCTCTCAGCTTGATTTTTCTTCTTTTTTTCTAATTAAAGGGACCGTCTCTTGATGCACTTCTTAAAGAGGACTATTCACTGAATGAGTGCTACCTCATTCCAAGTGAGTACCTGAAAAGGCCTTAGCCTAAAAGGGCCTGGGTCTCCCATTGCATCCTGGGTCATTTCTAGTCATCCTGATGAATATCTGGTCACTGGATCCAGATGGCTCTGGAGGAGAAAGTGAGGCTGGTGACCTTGCACAGCCCTCCCTCCCTCAAATCAAAGTCAACTGCAAATTATATTTTCCTGATGCCATGGTGCTCTTTGAAAACGAAGGACAAACCACAAGTGTCCCAGTTTCCCCATATTCCCTCCAATACTTATTTTCAGAAATAAGTGTATTTCTAAGCTTAGGCAGTCATGTGTCAGAAATGATGAGGGAGAACATGTTTGAACCCCTATTCACATGGGTGGTGTGGGATCATATTAGGGTATTCTTTGAAAACTCATCTATGGAGTTTGTGCTTAGTCCAAAGGAACCTGGATAGTTATTGCAAATAGTGCTGTGGATATCCCATTTTTAACCTTACTTTTTATCACTATGTTGAATATCAAATTATATCATCAGGACTGCTGAACATAAGGCAGAAAAAGATGCCAGACTCACAAAAAATGGTGTGAACTTGTCAAAGAGACAAGTTTTAAGGCTCATCATTCAAAGTCTGACAAGTGCCTTGTCAGGGGATATTTCAGACACATTTTCAAATGAAAAAAAGATATAGGAGAGAGTGGGACCCTGCCTTACTCCCTCACTTACTTATAATCTGTATAAATGGTCTCAGTCCCCAAAGCCTGTACTTCCCCTCTTAGAATTTTCATACCTAAATAATCTGTCACTATACTTATTTCTACCAGTGACCACAGATCTACTATTCCTTTGTTGAGGAAAACTTCAAGGCTGTGGTTTGGGAGGTATGCCATTGAAGAGCAATAGTCTAGGACCCTATTCATGAAGTTTTAAATGGCACCAGTGCTAAAACTTAGAATGATTCCACTTACAGTATAGCATAAGAGAAACAATAGAATTTAGCACCTTGTAAGCATGAGTAATTGCATCTTTTAATAGTCCATAGTTGTAGAAACAAGGAACTGGCCACTTTATAGGAAATCAGAAACAGTAACTACTTAGGACAAATTCATAGAATTGTGAAATGAAGGTAGCACCATAGATCTAGGCCTAGAAGGGATTTCAAAGATCATGAAAGCCAATCCCCATTCTTACATCCTCTGTTTTTTTTTTTAAAGAGGCAATTTTAAGCAGGTTAAATGACTGGCCTGAGTCACTGGGGACTTTCACCTAAGGTCCTGGACTCCAGAACCAGTTCTTGTTCCATTGTACCACATGGAATCTTTAAAGGTGGTGATGTGTTATATCCACAAGATGCTAATTGACTGATTTGGTCAATTCAATGAAACAAGCAGTCAGTTTATTGATGGGAAAAACAGAAGCGAAAAAGCAAAGTGCTTGCTTACAATGACCTATATCACTATTTTGAACAGCCAATTAACTCAAGGAGAGTCTATAAATGTAGTTGTAAACAACTTGGCACATCTGGGCTGGTGACCTTTTATGGTCCTTTCTAGTTCAATACTTTCTAGCTTGTCTCTATGATCAATAACACAGCTCCCCAACTCTCTCCCTTCCTCCTCCCAACTTTCTGAACAATAATAGGAATTCTTCCTTTTGTTTATACACCATATCTTTTTTCTTCTTCGTTTATAAAATGTTTGAAAATAGTGTAATAAAATATGGGAGAGGGAGATAAGTAAATAGTTTTTTAACTAAAAAATTATTCATTTTTAGTCAATTTAGACAAATGAGAGAAAATGTGTCATTTATGGTAGGTAAAGCTTTAATACCTGATACTGGGCAAATAATGAAACTGAACTAAATTTTGGATATGCCATGCTCAACGCATCATTATATCGCTGAACTAAGACTGACAGCTGATTTGTTCCTGCTTGTTAAAAGTACCTGTAGGTGTGGCAGAATTAGGACACTTGAGTGACATTTTATGAAAAGGTCAATTGGAGGAGAACATTTGTCTGAATTTGTTGAGAAACATGATGCTTCTACTTCCCGCTCAACTTTAGTGATAGACCTGAAGGTTATGACCCATTTTTAGTGCCTGAAAATTATTTGTACACAAGTGTATACCAATTGAAACATAGGACATCATATGTTTAACATTAATGCACCAGCCTTTTATTTCATGAAATTGTTTAGTATTCAGTTATCTCGGTGTGCAGTTGCATGATCCTATGAATTTGTGGTTTATTTTAAGCAATATTATGCAATAATCATAATAACTAATAAGATTTGTTTCAGAACTATTTGAATTTACCAATAATCAGAATGAATGAAGTAATGAAAAGACATCTATTAAATGCTTGCTACATGCCAAGGACTATGCCAGAACAAGAAGAGGTTATATAGCATTATAAGCTTTGAAAAGTATTTTCTTGAAACAGCCTTGTGAGGTAGGTGGTCCAAATATGGGTAAAATGAGGGTCTAGGAGTTCAAGTGATTGCCTGCGATCTAACATCCTTTGAGCTCAGTGTTCAAGATTCTAAGACCAGCCCTCCATCCAATATGCCAGACTGCCATCATTTAAATCCATTTGAAAACTAAAAGCAATAGAAATTGACTATTTTTTTAAGTCTATGTCTTCTTTCTTTTACACTGACATATATCACATCAACAGAAAGTGGTCTACAAATTTGACAGTGTTTGCTGTGCTCTATTAAAATATTAACACTAGGGGCAGCCAGGACCGGCTCCAGTGTCTGGATGACCTGGGGATCAAATCTGGGTTCAAATACTTAGCACCACACCCAGAAATAACTGGCCGTATAACCTTGATCAAGTTACTTAACCCCGATTGCTTTTAAAAAAAAATAACACTATTAATATTAACACAGCTGCAGTGTCACTAAAAAGAACAAAAGGAACAAAGAGACAAAACATTTTGGTCACTTCCTTTTTAAGTGTTTTTTAATATTTTTTTGTTTGTCCATTCATTCCATTCATCCTTTTTATGACATTGATTTATGTTTTGTTCTTCTGTTCTATGTTATTTCTCAGTGGGCTGACTTGCTTTTCCTGTTGCATGGAATTTCATCTCCCAACTGCATGTACTTGCAGAAGGTATTTCCTATGCCTGAGATGTTTCCTTCCTCTACCCTGCCTCTTAGAATCCCTAGCTTCCTTCAAGGCTTACCTCAGGTGGTACTTCATACATAAGATTGTTCACCACTGCCTTAAGTGTTAGTTCTCTCTCTGTCACCAAAATTATATTTTGTCTACTTTGTGTATATTTTTATTTGCTTCTCTGTATATACAAGATAACAAAATAAGAACTGGAAAGGGCCCCAGAGGTCATCTGTTCAGTCTAACCACCTCATTATTACATAATACAGGATAGATGGCACAGTGATTGAGTCCAGTCCTGGAGTAAGGAAGACTCCTCTTCCTGAGTTCAAATCTGACCTTAGATACTTACTAGCTTTGTCACCCTCGCCAAGTCACTTAACCCTGATTGCCTCAATTTCCTCATCTGTAAAATGAACTAGAGAAGGAAATGGCAAACTACTCCATATCTTTACCAAGTAATCCCCAAATGGGGTCAACAAAAAGTTGGATATGAGTGAAATGAATAAACAACATTATACCTTCCTGATGTGCTCATACCAACTAGTATAGACCTGCTGAAATTTAATCCATTTGAAAATTAAGAACACCAGGAATTGACTATTTTTTTTTTTAAGCAATCGGGGTTAAGTAACCTGCTCAAGGTTACACGGCCAGTTATTTTTGTGTGGGTGCCGAGCCGGAACCGATCCCAAGTGTCCTGATGCTGGGGCCGGCACTCTTACTCACTGTGCCACCTAGCTGCCCCTAAGCAATTGGGGTTAAGTAACTTGCTCAAGGTTACACGGCCAGTTATTTTTGTGTGGGTGCCGAGTATCTGAGGCCAGAACCAATCCGAGGTTTCCTGACTCTGGGACGGGCGCTCTTACTCACTGCGCCACCTGGCCCCCTCCAATTAACTAATTTTTACATATATGTCTTCTTTCTTTTATACTGTCATTCATCACATCCACATAAAGTTGTCTAAAAATTTGGCAGTATTTGCTGTGCTCTAATAAGATATTAAAGATAAAAGATTCTAAAAAGTTCAACAATGAAGAAGTCACTTTTTATCAGCATATATTTACTAAATTCTTTTTCTGTGCCAATGAAGGAATGAAATAATCATTTATTAAGCACCACATGTGTACAAGGCATGTTATGTGCTTTACACATTGTTTATCCTCACAACAAGCATAGCATGGAGGTGCTTTTAATAACAATAATGATAATAGCTAACATTTATATAACACTGATGTGCCAGACACTGTGCTAAGCACTTTACAATTCTTTTCTCCTTTGATGCTCACAGCAACTATGAGAGGTAGGTGCTATTACTATCCACATTTTACAGTGGGGGAAACAGAAGCAGAAAGAAGATAAGTGACTTGCCCAGGGTAACCTAGTTAGTAATTGTCTAAGGTCAGATGTAGATACGAGTCTTCCTCGCTCCAGGCCTACAGCTCTATCTATTGCACCACTTAGCTGTACTTTTAGGTGTTAGGGGAAATATGGAGATAATTAAATCATGGTCCCTGTGCTCAAGGAGTAAGATGAATCTAGTAAACCAGGTGTACAAATATCTATAATGAACAAGAGAGAGTAGGAGCGGTGAATGCTTAGCAAACTCAGGCTCTAATCTTAGTATAATGCCTTGCCTGTAGTATAAATGCTTTGGCTATCTATCTATCAGTCTCTCTTTTGAAGAGTAAAGGAAAGCAATTTTGACAGAGGGGATTAAATCACGACTTCTAAACCAAGTAGAATCAAATTTGAATTTCAATGATTTATTAAATCCCTCCTCAAGTCAGGGGTTTGCAAGTAAATGTTTAGTAATGGGCTTTCAAAAAAAATACTCATGACCCACTTTTAATGGGCATTCCTAATGGGTCACTATCACTTTCTTATGTCTAGACAATCAACAGAACAATATATCAAACTGTGATTTTTAGTATTTGCTGATTTTTTTAGGTGTACATGTTCATACAGAAAATTCAACAATTGACTTTCCCAAGAAAGTAAGTACTGGTTTCCTACAGCTTTGTTCCTAAAGCATTTGACAACAAAGCAGAAAAAGACTGCTGGATTACTATAGTGTATATGGTAGGTGATTTAATATGTAATTGGAATTTGTTACTATGTGTTACAAATGCCTTATACCTTGCTATGGCAAATTACTTTCTTGCTGATATGCTTCTTCACTGTATGTACTAGTATTCAGTTATTGCTCTATGCTTATGAATTATATTTTTGATTGTCACCTATATGTACATGTGATGCTATGTGCTATGGGTTGCATGAAACTTGTGACCCTGGTCTAATATATACCATGGTTTCTTGTATGGCAAATGAAAGAAAGAAAAAGAAAGAAAGAAAGAAAGAAAGAAAGAAAGAAAGAAAGAAAGAAAGAAAGAAAGAAAGAAAGAAAGAAAGAAAGAAAGAAAGAAAG
>NW_027187325.1:6409318-6452744 GCF_028583685.1 Petaurus breviceps papuanus | reverse complement strand
AAGAAAGAAAGAAAGAAAGAAAGAAAGAAAGAAAGAAAGAAAGAAAGGTAGAAAGAAAGGTAGAAAGAAAGAAAGGTAGGAAGGAAGGAAGGAAGGAAGGAAGGAAGAAAGGAAGGAAGGAAGGAAGAAAGAAAGAAAGAAAGGAAGGAAGGAAGGAAGGAAGGAAGAAAGAAAGGAAGAAAGATAGAAAGAAAGAAAGGAAGGAAGGAGGATAGGAGGAAAGAAATAATGAAGGAAAGAAGGAAAGAAAGGAAGAAAAGAAGAAAGGAAGGAAGGAACAAATGAAGGAAGGAAGAAACGAAGGAAGGAAGTAAAGAAAGAAGGAAGGAAGGAAGGAAAAAGGAAGGAAGGAAGGAAAGAAGGAAGGAAAGGACACTAGAAACTAGCTGGTCTAATCCTCTAAATCTACAAATAAGGAAACAGAAGACAAATGAGGTCAAGTCACTTGCCCATGGTCAGGTAAGAAGTGGCTGACATGGATTAAAAAACAGGTCTTTCAAATTCTTCATTTTTTCTATTGTGCCATATATTTACCTGTGCATAATTCCACCAATATTAAGTGATACAATCAGTGTGTTGCTGTGATATTCTCTGTATCCTCTTTTTCCCCACCTTTTGCTCTACATTTTGATATGTTAATGTGGTCATAGGATACCTTATGTACCTCTTGACTCAGCTGAGTCTGAGAGCCTGTGGACTTGGATAAAGGAAACTCTTTTAGGATACTCTCCAGTCTGGTTGTGGACAGAAGATCTGTGGCTTAAACAAAAGGAATTGGGCCACCCCAGAGAGGTGAAGTCTCCTTCTTCTATGCCTCCCCCAAAAGAAAGATTTAGTTCAAGTCAACAACAATTAATTATTTTAACTTATCTGTTTTTCTCAATGTAGCTTGTGATTTCATCCAAGGGATCAGACAGCTTTCTAAAGTAGAACTAAGGTGCTTCCTCTGTTTCAAAGAAAATAATAAAGTTCATGGTAGTGGTGGTTTCCCCGTGTGGAGTTGATGAATGAAGGCTTCCTGAGTGTATTTAGGAAGCCCACCTAACTATACTGTTAACATCATAGATAGACAGCAGCATGATCAGGGACTACTCAAAGAAACAACTCTGTGCAGCTTAGATTTTGGGGTGGAATGGACAGTTGAGGGTAAGGTAAAAGGTTGGTGTCTTATCAACATTCTCACACATTTGATTACCATTCTATAAATCTTGTCCTGTGCCTTTCTCACCCTAAGAACCATAGTATATCATGCATTCATTAGTGTAGATGTGGTATATTTGATATACACTCTGTATATTTGATTTTTTCATGGTAGTTGACCATGTCATCCAGGCTTCACCTTACATCTCAAATCAGCATAGGGACAATTTGCAATGGAAATTGACAAAGAGGCATTTCAGAGAACGTTTTTTTTTTTTTTTGGGTCATCATCATCAAAATCACTAGAACTTATATAGCACTCTGAGATTTATGGAGCTCTTTTAGAAATGTCTCATTTTATCTTCACAACAACCCTGAGGGATAGGTGCTGCTATTATCACCATTTTATAGGTAAGGAAATTGAGGCAGACAGAAGATGTCACTTGCCTAGGGTCATAGAGTTAGTAAGTATTTGAGACTGGATTTGAACTCAGGTTTTTTTTTTTACTTCAAATTTAGTGTTTTATAAACATCACCCACCTCTTGAACAATGGGTCTTAGGGACTTTGTGTGTGTGTTATGAAACCCTTTGGAAGCCTGGTAAACACTATATATCCCTGATCAGAATATTTCTAAAGGCATAAGTTAAGATATATAGGATTACAAAGGAAATTATTTATTTTGACATATAATTATTAAAGCATTTAAAAAATTCAAATCTCAAGGTTAAGAACCCTTCTAAGTCATATGTCTCCTAACAAGAATATTTGAATTATGCATTGACTTTTCAGTAAATGAACTAAAGAATGATGAAAAACCTACTAACAGATGCCACTGTTTTATCAGAATCTTCAAGACCAATTTTTCCCTTCCTCATCTTTTCTCTTGGTCAGATTGAGTTTCACACTTTAAATCCCTGTCTAAAAAGAATGTCTAGCCCCCCCCTTTTAATGTTTATAAGGAAATTGTCTTCTAAGAATCTCAGATGTGGATCAAAGACTAAACTTTCTTTGTTATCTATGTTCTCTACTATCTTCTTAGCTTTTTTTTTTCTTTATCATACTGTATTAATAATATGCAACCTGTGTGGAGTCAGGGAACACTCTAATTTTAATTTTTCCAGAACCTTCTAAAAGACATCATGTAGTAAATATTTTTTCCTTTAAATTGAATGAATTCATAGGATTATAAGGTCATGGATTTAGAGGTAGGAGCAATTTCAGAGACCATCTAGAACACTCCTCTCCTCATTTCACAAATTAAAAAACAAAGGTCAGAGGGTAACATGACTTTCCTAAAGTCCCACATTAAAAAAATAACTTTGAGTATCTTTTAAAAATATTTTGAAACACCTTTAGTGACACCCTACACTGAATTTTTATAAAACCTAGACTTAGAATCAACATCTTTGGCAAACAGATAAATTCTCTGTGCTGAAATATGGGACACACACACACACACGGGGGGGGGGGGTGGTAGGTGGCACAGTGAATAGACCACAGGCCCTGGAGTCAGGAGGACCTGAGTTCAAATCTAGCCTCAGATACTTAACAATTACTACCTGTGTGACCTTGGGCAAGTCACTTAACCCTAATTTCCCTGCCTTCTCCACTCCAAAAAGAAAAAGAAAAGAGAGACAGAGACAGACATAGAGAGAGACAGAGACAGACATAGAGAAAGACAGAGACATAAAGAGACAGAGACAGAGACACAGCAACAAACAGAAACAGACACAAAAACAGAAAGATTGAGCCTGTGTTTCTAAAGCAGTATTTTAAAGCACTGTAATACATTTTGTAGACTGCACTGCTTTTGTTATATTTTGTTTCAGCATTAATTAATCAGAAGGTTGAATGGGAGTAACATTGGAGGTAAATGGATTATTTTTAAAATTACCTGCTTAATCTACAGTGGCTCTTTTACTTGCTTCAAGACTCTAATTAAGAATTGTCTGAATAAGCATTGGTATTTTAATTGAGGTAGTATGGGAAGAAGATGAAACACAGGGACAGGAGAGAAAGTAGTTTTATAAAAAGTGAAACGTTGCTCTCTTTAAAGACTGGAGTGGGCTTTACAAAAAGTGCTTACAATGGAAAAAATTTAACAGTTCCATTTAACTACACAAGTAACACCAATGTGCTAATTACTCTAAAATGAGTCCAGAATTCACTATGTGGTTATGGCTTATGAAATACTTGAGCTCCATTACACCAAGAAATAAAATGCTGGAAATTCATTTCTGGTAATTCATGCATAATTGAAGTGATGGGCTAGTGAGAAGCCTACCAGAATGTACCCATTTTGATATCTTCATTCTCCTTCTATTCATACTTAAAGGTTTATGGCCAAAAAAATGTGTAAATGCATTGGACTCATAACTTTTATGAACTATTTAAATGCATAATGAAGACAATTCATAAAAGCTTCTAATTATGTAAATGTAACACTAAATATGGAGAATAAAACATCTTGTTTACATTTTATAGAAACCTACTATAAAGAAAAGAATATTAGGAAGCATATGCATATATACTGTAAAGAATGAACATTTTATCCATTTTTTCTCAGAGTCAAAGTTTCTTTTCTAGGGTCTGTTAAATAGCTCCAGAGAAATAATAACTGTAAAACCTAACAGAAAAGCTCAGGAACTGGGTTGTTTTGGTAAGTAGAACTTCCTGGTTTAATACCACTCTTCCCCTTCCCTGTTATCTTTGAAAGTCTTATAAAAATGATTGAATTTACTTTCCTGTCTTGTTAAATCTAGTTCAGTGAATGAGATTCAATTTTTCTTATTTGGTTAAGGTTCTCAACCCAAGGGTCATCATTCTACCCATCCATTTTCTTGTGGAGGACCAAAGATATAGATAGAGAAATTGTAGGGTGATTGAATTGATTGGAACTGGCATTAGTGCACCTTCTTCCCCAATGTGTTGCTTTTTACATTTTTTATTAATCCTTGATATGTTTCTTTATTTACCATTTACCACTTTGTCTTCAAAATAAAGCCTAAGAAGTTATGTTAATTGAATCTAGAATCCCAGACTGTCATGGCAAAAAAGGAATGTCAGAGATCATCGTGCTTAACCTCCACAATTCATAATTAAAGAAACTGGAGCCAAGAGACTTGTGGAGATCACGGAGAGAATCAAGGGATACATAGGGACTAGAACTCAGATGTCTGTATTCCCAATTCTAAAAGGGCACTGGTTAGGTGACCACAGGTTAATTTTTTTCCCCTCCTTTATGCAACATGTTGTCTCTACTCAGTGAGTTAAAATGATTTGCAAAAATGCATTAATGTAAATTCCTTTCATGCTTGGTAGATTGCATATTCCTATTGGGTTTCAATAATCCAAACACTTCCATATAATTTGACTAAAAATTCAGTGCCATTGGTTTGGTTGTTTGTCATTATGTAAATTATTTTTATATAATCAAAATTAATCAGCAATCAAACAAGAATTTATTAAGCACCTACTATGTGTCAGGGACAGTGTTAGATGCTATTTCTAACAAGTTGTACAAGGAATACAGGGAAGGTAGGTGGCACATTAAATAGAGCACTGGGTTTGGAGCCAGGACACCTCACATCCATGAGTTCATTTCTGGTCTTAGATCCTTACTAGTGGTGTGACACTGAGAAAACTTATGTGAACTAATGTAGAATGAAATGGGTAAAAACAGGAAAACAATATGCATCATGACCACAATTATGGAAATATAAAAAATGCAATTTTAATGATCAAGCTGGGCCCCAAAGAAGAGATGAAGACAATGTAATTCCCCTCTATGCAACAATAGAGTTTGATGAGTATGGAATACTGTGTATACTGTCAGTCAATTGTATTGCTTGGTTTTACTGTATTGCTTTTTCTCTTTTTTGCTCTTTGCTAAAGGGATGACTGGGATAGTTATATTTAGAAATAAAGATGATAAAAACTCAAATGATACCAATGAAAATTTTAGAATACTTTTTTTGGGGGTAATATTATCCTTTATTTTTCCCATTTGGTGTTTTCTCTCTCTTAGATATCTTGAAAATCTATCCTCTAATGTTTCCAAAATTGAATTTCCTCTAGTATGAATCTATGTGAACTTGATTTTGTTAATTTCATGTTCCTGAGTCTCATTTCTGTATCTTCAGTTACCACGAAGTATTGAGATCAGAGGTGGTTGTGAATGGGTGGAATCGAGATGGTAGAGTGCAGGGCCAAGACTGCCAAAATTCCCCCAAAACATCTCCCATAAAACAACCACAGAAAACATGAAATTGAATACTGAGAAGAAAAGCCAAGATAAAGTGAGGGAATCATTTTTCCAGCACAGGGAAGCTGAGAAAGACAGAAAGAGAGGACTGGCAACACTGAGGCAGGGGGTAGCCAGAAGCACCAGGCATACCAAATGCACAGGGAAGGTAAGGGGACTAAAAGACTTGTCAGAAAAAGATTCCAGGGCCCCCATATTCTAGCACTGGGCTCAGGACCAGGTACCAGTTCTGTACTGGCAGTTCTGTAGCTTATTATCCAGTTCCCAGTTATAATTCCAGGACAGAGAAGAGAAGTTATAATCACAAAGGAACAATGAGCCTACCTGGGTAGAGACCAGAGTGTAACCAAGAGTAAAATGACCAGACCTGTTACTGGATCGCATCACCTGGAAGGACAGAAAACCTGCACCCCTCCAGATCAAGCTGTAGAAGCTCAGGCCAGTCTCTGCCCCTTCCTCTGAGGTAAGTAGAGTACAACTCTGCCATAAAGTCCAAAGTCAAGAAATGGGCTACAAAAATGAACTAACAACATAAAAAGAACCTGATCGTAAAAATCTTCTCTGCTGACATGGACTCAAAAGAATCTGTAAACATCTACAAACAAAGTCTCAAAGAAAAATGTAAATTTGAGAGAAACCTAACAAGTATTCCTAGCAGATATAAAAGGAAGACATTTTAAAAAGAGCAAACATGCTTTTATAAAGTAAGAGCAGTAGATGAAAAATTTGAAAAAGAAATGAAAGCCAAGCAAGAAAATTATGAAAAGAGACCAGATGTGGTTGGTATTAATGATGACAATAGATATGAATAGAAATAGTGAATAATCTGTTCCACTTTTCTTCCCATCTATTGGCTTTCCTTGTAAATTCATCTGTAAAAGTTCTTGGGATAGTCTGGCTTAACTGGGTCTCAAAACTAGCTTTCAGCATACAAATTTTGCTTCTACCACTCTTTCCTGGTTTATCAGGCTTCAAGCCCCTGATTACCAATTTTCTCAATGAGATCCATGATTACTTTAAAGAGATGGGACAAATATGAAGACATTGTACAAATTAAGTTAAGCAGTTGTATTGGAAACCCTTTGAGATGGTTCATCAGTGTGTCTATGTCTCTTTATATAGCTATACATACACCTATAGCTATATGATGGAAAATAAACTACGTTTTTTTATTGAATAAGAGCAAAAGAACAGCTTTCAGGGGTGTGGAACCTCCAACGTTGAGGCCACATGTGGCCTTCTAGGTCTTTGGGTATAGCCTTTTGACTGAGTCCTAGTTTTCCAGAACAAATCTTTTCATTAAAGAAATTTGTTCTGTGAAGTTTGGATTCAGTCAAAGGGCCACACTTAAGGACCTAGAGGGCCACATGTGGCCTCAAAGTCACAGGTTCCCCACCCCTAGCTTAAGTGTTTATTATTAGTGGTACAATTGTAATTATTAATATTATTGAAATCTTTTTTATTCCCTATGGAGGGCTTTATGGTTTTTTAAAAAGTAGATGTCTCACAGGAAGAGAAAGCATTAATATGATCTGAGAATTGTATGATTGGAGAAAATGCTCACATTTCTAAAATGATAGATCCTTTAAAGAATGTAGTCTTGAAATTCTTTATTGCTATTTTAATTATAAGTGAAAATATGTTTATTACTTTAAAAAATAGGACTATTTCTGCCAGGTGTTAGCATGGGAAGTTTAAACATTGGGTTTTGTAGTTAATTTCACTTTCTTCTTTTTGCTAATTCATAGTGTAAAATAAAGATGAATTTTCCCCCTTAATTCCCATATGAATTCTTAATTTAGCATGCCTCAGTCAGAAAAACACACACTTTTTTACATCTGCAGGAGCTATTGCTGTTAAAAACTTGATGATCACATCAATTTTCTCTGAAGAATTCAATTGTTTAAGTGGTTTCCTTGTTGTTATAAATTAAAAATATCCCCCTATAGTTTGGAAATGGTATCATTAATTGAATTCCAACAATGAAAAAAATGAAAGGAAATATTTGTCATGCAAGTTAATGCTTCAAATTAGAAAAGATGATTTCGGTTTTCAGGTTCCTGTCAGTTCTTGAATTGTAGTCCCTTATATGCCCCTTATTGACATAGATTCCCTCTCAGTCCTTCTTCATTTCTTTATCTCCTATTTTCTGGCCTTGCCTAGCCAACTTCATATTCGTAAATTAAACTGTAGCCCTAATATTTCTTATTTTCCTTATTTGCTGGGAATTGTTTATAAACAGTTCTAACCTCCTCTCTAGTCTGTCCTTCTGTCTCTTATTTTCAATATCTGTTTTCTGTTTCTTTTTTTTTTCTTCTATTCGAGGCCTCCCAATCTGATACTTCTAATATAACTCTTAATTAGACATAGGAAATATGACACTGCAGATGAGATGTGAGTTTCCTTCCTTTCACCTGGCATGTTTAACATATGATTGCTTTAGGATAGGAAATGCCTGGGGTGGGGGGGAGTGGTGTGGGAATCACTTAACTATTTTTCGCTGTTTAAACTCATATCATTTTTTCTCCCTAAAATTGTTGTGTTGAGTTTGGTCACCTCCACGGGCTGAAAACTAATGCTAATGAGAAGAAGGTAACGACTGAAATCTCTAAATTATATTGAGCTTCACCTTGTTTTAGGACTGCGCTTATCTCCTCTGACTTCAGATACCTATGTTGTACATATATGCCATATTGACATTTGCCCCAGTCATGTTCAACTCATTTTCATAGTGTTCCACCTTCTCACCAGTAAGTGACCTTCCCCTCTTGGATTATCCTTATTCCCACCATCCCCATTTTTCAGTTTCCATTTCTGTCTTTCCCTCTTAGAATATAAACTTTTTTCTTTTTGGAGGGCAATTGGGGTTGTGACTTGCCCGAAGTCGCGTGGCTAGTAGATGTGTCAAGTGTCTGCGGCCAGATTTGAACTCAGTTCCTCCTGACTCCAGGACCAGTGCTCTATTCACTGTGCCACCTAGCCACCTCTGAATGTAAGCTTCCAGACAGTAGAGATTGTTTTATTAAGTGCTTAGCACACAATAAGGGCTTAATATATGTTTATATGTCCTACTGATTATGGGACAGTGGATTTAATTTTTTTTCTTTTGTCTTTTTTTTTTTTGAGATTGAGTCTCCACCTCTCATTCAGGCTGAAAGTATAGTAACCACTGAATATGCTTGCTTCCAATCTTTAATTGGTACAGGAGTTTTGGATATGAATGAATTAATCTGCAGACTAGTAAAACAGGAATCCGTACTGTAATTTGGTTTTTAGAGTATAAGAAAAGGAATAAATTCCTCTGTTTTGGAGTTCAAGGTTTGCAATACAAGGAAATGAAGATTGATGCATCCAGGCATTGAAGAAACACCATATTGGTCCCAACATACCTGACACCTCAGAGACCAGTAGTGAAGAGATTGTTCAAATGGAAACAAAGAGATACTAAAGTGGAAAACCCCATCAAAGCAGTCAGCAGCAATCTGATTGAGCCCCTGCTTTCAGGTACAAAGCTTTCTGGCATGGATGAAAATAGTTGGCACATTTTCCTCCCTATTATTTTTATTTATTTATTTATTTTGTTTTCATGCTGTCTCTGCTCTTTTAGGTTCTGGAAGCAGAGCTGCTAAAATCAAAAGAAAATATGCTTTTCTTGCAGAAAGACTAAAAAGTGGAAACTGCTGAAAGTTTTACAAAAAATTTGTCCATAATCAGGTTCTATATTCCCAGGAGTCTGAGGTAATTTGAGTGAATAGAAGAAATGTCTCTCTATATTTTCAATCATTCCTTCTCTATTGGCAACTCTACCACTCCACTCCTCAATTTCAAAGGTGTTCCATCTTCCCAATTTTGAAAAACAAAGAAAACAGCAAAAACAAAAACATTGCTAAGCCCAAATATTGACTCAAGCTATTAGTCCATATTTCCTCTTCCTTATAATTTTCTTTTTCTTCTCTTTTTTTTTGTTTTTTTGGAGGGGGGCCAGGGCAGTTGGGGTTAAGTGACTTGCCCAGGGTCACACAGCTAATAAGTGTTAAGTATCTGAGGACAGATTTGAACTCAGGTCCTCCTAACTCCAGGGCCGATGCTCTATTCACTGCCCATCTAGCCGCTGCTTCCTTATAGTTTTCAAAGAAATCATCTCCACCATCTGTATCAATATACTAGACATGCTCAGAGGAGAGTGAATGGACCAACTTGGCTGGTGTAGGGAAGTACTGACAAATAAAATTTAAACTCTTTTTTTTTTGCTTTTTTTTGGGATGGCAATTGGGGTTAAGTGACTTGCCTAAGGTCACATGGCTATTTTTTTGTGTGTGTTAAATGTCTGAGGCCAGATTTGAACTCAGGTCTTTCTGACTCCAAGGCTGGTACTCTATTGACTGCACCACCTAGCCACCCCTAACAAATAAAATTTAGATAGTAAATTCTTATAATTAGGAAGTTTCTTAGGCTGTATTCTTGGTGAGCCCAGGAGAATTTTATCAACCAGCATGTCCACAGGACTAGAGGTCAAATTGGGTGAGTAGCTAAACTGAAAGGAAAATCAATTTATTAGTGTTTCAAGGAAGACTACAAATTGGAAGCAGCTTTAGTCTCCTTAGAATATGGTATTTCGTTATATAATTGTAAGGAGAAGTAGAACCCAAGATACACAGTCATCATGCAGAATTATGTAGTAAAAATAACCCCATGAGGGTACAAAGGGAAATACTATTTTTAGAATGGACAAGGGAGCAAATTTGGAGAAGGAGTCTTCCTGAAAAGAGAGGGCAGCTTCTCTGGATATTGTGACATTGAGTCTGTGTCCCCATTTATTAGACAGAACTAATCATTTCTTGTTAAACCAAGAGATTTCTACTAGAGAAATTCTGCTGCTAGTCATAGGAATAAGATATGAGATGAAGTATTGGGACAAAATGGAGTAGGTTTTGCCTTGCCATTTGTATCTCTCCAGCTTCCCCTTTTAGGATCACATCAATCAATGGATAAGAATGAATTAAGTGCTTACTATATTCTCAAAACAGAGCTAAATGCTGAGAATGCCATGAAAGAGCAAAAAATAATCCTTGTCTTTAATAGGGTACATTGATAAGGACCTGAAGGCTATGCAGAGGTAAATGCATTTTGAAAAGTAGCATGGTGTGGTGGAAAGGCCGCTTGATTTATCATTATCATCTGACTTGGGTTTGAATACTAACTTTGGTACCTGATCATCATGTGGGCCTATTTTCCTATAAAATGAAGGTATTGACACATGTCATTGGACTATTTTGGGATAATGTATATGACAAAGTTTGTAAAACTAAAGATGCATCATAAATGTGAAGTATTATTATTTAAACATTCTTAGCTTAACTTGGTTATTTTATTAAATATGGAGGAATTATGTCTGTATAATTCAAATGGTCATCACAGGAAAATGAATAAACAATTTTGGAGTTAAAAAAATGAATCTGTGAGGTGATGACATGTTCCCAAGTGAATATGTTCACAAAGAAGGTTAAGCATCAGGAAAGATGAAGTTGGAGCTCAGGAGAATGGTCAAGGCTGGACTTTGGACATGTGTGTGTGTGTATGTGTGTGTGTGTGTGACACTGAGGGAGAGATGGGAGGTAGCATATCTCAGGGACATCAAAGTATCACCACCACTTTGGCCATTATCTCTCCTCAGACCTTGATGGAAACAGACCAGGACCCTGAGTCCCAAATACTTGGGAATAGCATTGCTTCTAGTCCAGTGCCTTCAGCTATTTTTCTGGAAAGCAGCACCTACAGAAATATAGCCTGGTAACTGTTCCTGTGAAGACCCAAACAGGAAAAGTCTTACCTCCGAAGTTCTTAGCACTGTTAAATAGTTTTACATCAGGGGCTGCTAGGAGGCACAGTGAGTAAAGTGCCGGCCCCAGAGTCAAGGAGGACCCGAGTTTGGTTCCAGCCTCAAACACTTAACACCCACACCCACCCACACATCCACACACCCACAAAACTAGCCGTGTAAACTTGGGCAAGTTACTTAACCCCAATTGCCCTCAAAAAGGCAAAAATAAAATAGTTTTACATCACTAAGTGATATGATTTTATCAGGGATTCACATTAAAGGAGTAGGATTAATATCTGCTTTGCCATTGCACCCTCAGAACCATAGGGCTTTTTCATTGGATTTGCAGCTAAAATCTTCCACATCTTCTATTTCCCTCATTAGAACATGAGCTCCTTGAAAGAAGGGACCTTCTTGTTTTTTTCTATATGTATCTTTAGCCCTCAGCATAGTGCTTTATACATGGGAGTGCTAAATAAATTCATTCTTTCATCCATCTGATGGAATCCTAATAAAGCTGCCCCAGCCCCAATATTCTAACTTCCTTGTGGGCCCCACTGAACATCAGGCATGTCCTAATTTGACCACACAATCTGGTTTTAACCACACCTCAGACCTCCAGATTCAACATAGTCACTGCCCCTAGCTAGCTACTGCCACCAGATCCAATTCCCACATTTGAATAGGTGTGTCCACGTACTCAACCACAACCACATCATCCATCTAGTCTAAGACAGAACCACAATACCTACCTATATATCTTGACCAGATAGGACCTCTATAGTTAGCCAATCAGAAACCAGTAGAACCATACAAGGGACCCCTCCCCATTACATAATCCATTAACAAATTCCTCCTGACTTTTTAACATTCATAATTTCTGTTCTGTAATTAGCATCAATATACTATAAATTTGCCTGTGTTGTCTTACTGGTTCCTCTTGGAGCCCAGTCTGTTGGAGGTGTCATTCCCAATAAATGTCTATACTTGGATTAGAGGTGGTCTGACTCTGACTCTTTGGGATGAAAACCCCCACAACACACCATGAAACTGCAACCCATCCATCCATCCATCCATCCATCCATTCTGTATTCTGAAGGGGTTCAGTCTATTAAAAGAGTCAAGACAGGTAAATGGCTGAAATGCAAGAAAGTATGTGATGCATGCTATGCCACAAGTTACAAATAGAGTACTATAGGAGATCAGAATGTGGAGTTTGCTTTCAGCTGTTTGGATACAATGGAGGAAGGAGAATCAGAAATAGACCTTTCTTGAAATATGGGGACTTGATTTTATTTGCATAAAGTAGAAGGGAAATAGAATAATAAAAGCATAGAGAAAGGAAGGATATAAAGAATTTGTTCCAGGAATTTAAGGAGTTCAATTTGGATAGAATACACACACACACATACAAATGCATACATATATTATACACACATACATGTATCTAAAATGTATGCAAATATATATGTTTTGTGTATATATGTATACACACATATTTATGTAGATATGTGGAGAGAGAACACACATATATGGCATACACATGGCATGTGTATGTATATAATGCATATATACATATACATGCATGCACACACATATCTACACATATATGCACATATGGCAATTTCAGTCTGTATACTTATACACGAGAAATGAACAAACAAATTAAGGTATGATTAGTTGTTTTGTTGATTGTCTCAATTAAAGACAGTGGTGCATAGTATGTTAATAATGCATGATGAACTTAAATTTCATTGTATGCACATGCATACATTTTTCCAGAGAACCTGTTATTAAACATTTACCAACATACCCCTCAGTATGAGATGCATGAAAAGAAGTAATAAGACACTCTACTAAATTCAACAAGCAATTACTTTTAACAATACATTTTATCAATTTGTTTATTACATAGTTTAAACTTTCCCCTGCAGCTCTTCTTTTTCCTCCTCCCACAGAACCATCCCATGGAGCAAAGAATTTTTTGAAAAGAAAAAAAAAGGTAAAATCAAAGAAGGGAAAGAAATCAACTAAACTGATCAATGCATTGAAAAAATCAGAATGTGTATGTGTGTGTGTGTGTGTGCGTGTGTGTATGTGCACACATGTCCACACCTTTAGGGAAGTGTCTTCCCATATCTCTTCTTTTCAGTTATGCTTGTACTTCACAGTTTTGCATCATTCATCTTCAGTGCAATAAACACTTCTCAAGTGACTATTGTGTGTGATGTGCTAGGTCCCAGTGATGCAAAGACAAAATGAAAATTGTGCCCATCCATAAAGACCTTACATGCTACTTGAAGGATACCACATGTGCAGAGAGAAGAAAATGCAATGTGTAGCCCATGTAAATATAAAAGAATTTCATGTAGGGAATCAGGAAAATGCTCATATACAATGGGCACTTGATATAAGCAAGAGAAGAAGCTAGGGATTCCAAGATATTGAGTGAGCAGGAAAAGTGTTCTGGGCATAAGGCATGCAAAGTCATAGAGGTAGGAAAGAATATGGAATAATAGAGGGATGTGAATTACATGCCTCGAAAATTTGGACTCTCTTCGATAAACCAGGAGTACTGTAGCTTTTTAAGGATGAAAATATTATCAAAGCTATTCCTTAGAAGGCTTAATCTGGCAGATGTGTGTAGGATAGATTAGAGAAAGGAAACACTAAAAGTAGGGAGACCAGTAAGAAGGTTATTGCAATAGGTCAGAAAAAAAGATAATAAGAACCTAATGTAAGATGGTATTGTAACAATAGAAATGGGAAGGAGTGGATAGATCAAAACAGCCTCATAAAAGTAGAAGCAACAGTACTGTTGTTAAATAACTGTTTAAATTAAATGAAAAGAAGGCATCAAAGATGACCCTAAAGTTATATTTATTTTATTAGTGGAAATAGAAAAATTAGGAGGAGGAGCAGGTTTAGGAGATAAAATAATGAATTAATTTTTAGACATGATGAGCTTGACCTGCCAGTTGGCTTCCAGATGAGGATATATTTCCTAGATGAATCAAATAAATGAGCATTTATTAAGCACTCACTGTATGCTAGGCACTGTGCTAAGTCAACACTGCAAATATGAGCAGAAAGAAAACACTACCTGTCCTCAAGGAGCTTATATTGTAATGGAGGAAGAAAACACATAATTGGAGGCTAAAAGAGGAGTGATTGTACTTTTATTCTGAGAGTACAGGGTTGGAGTGAATTTTCAGGGTGAGGATGCATCTATGGCATAAACAAGAAAGTCCAGAGCATCAGGAGTCTGGTGGAGAATAAAGACTTGACTAACCTGGGCAATTTCCTTAAAATGGAGTTCTGACAATTGACATTATCAAATTCATTAAAGAAATTTCAGGATCAGATAGATAAATTTAGGAATCAATCATTTATAGATGACAGCTAAACCTGCATAAGTAAATGAAATCACCAGAGGAGAAATTATAGAGAGGATTTTAAACAGATTTTTGAGAAATATCTAGTGTTAGTTAATTGAACGATATAGTGGAACAAAAGAATGGCAAAGTGATCTTAGACATAGGAAAGTTATGACATCGATACAGAAGTCGAAGTAGGTGAAATGATCGAGGGGACAGTAACTGTCCAATGCTTCAAAGAAGTTAAGGACAATAAAGACTGAGAAAAAAGCCATTGGCTTTGGTAATTAGGATGCTAAAAAGGACAGTTGCTGTGGAGTAGTAAAGACAGCAGATAGATTGTGAGGGAGTTATTGAGGGCTGAGGAAATAGACAAAGTGGGAATACAAGGTGGTGAGTTATTTTCAATCTTCTTTCAATGATGTTTTCTGGTAAAATTGGAAACCCTGACCATGTTTCCCCATATTAATATGCCTATGTTTCCAGAAACAATCCACCTTTTTTTGTGTAAATCACTATTGCGTAAACAAATCCAGAAATGGTCATAACTCAAAATTATATGAATCATCAAGGTTATTGTGACAGTTTACAATATCCTGATCACTGGGTGATTGTGGGAGCTTAAGGCATCATAATGTTCATACTGAAAACTCAAAACCATTTGATTTCATCATGTTCTTCAACAAGTCAACAGAATCAAGGTACACACACACACACATACACACACACACACACTGGATTCTGAGACAACTAATTCAGTTGGGTCCAACTTCATTTTTTCTTGGTTCATGTGTATGTTTTTGGCAAATATATCTTGTTGATTGAAAAGGGTTATGCAATATAGGCAATTAAAAGCTGTCTTCTCTTCTAATTTTTTAGTTGTTTTTTTTTGTATAGGCTTTGCTTTAGTAGTGGACTGTGGAATCTTTGATTTGATCTCTTTCAGGCTATGTCTACATTGACTGCTTGAATCGATCACTTTGACAGAAGTGATTTATAATTTCCATCAAATAAGCAGTTAACTGTGGAAAACAAAATGATAATCCCAAACAATATCTACCATCCCTCAAATAAGTCACCACTGACCACCAGCTATTTGCTCTTTGAAGGGCTGATTTTAAAAAGGTAGAGAGTGTTGTGGAGGATGTAAGCACCTATTAAACAGAAATTCAAAACTGCTAAAAGATCTTCCCTTATCTTCAATCATAGGGATGACTTTTCCCTTCTAAACTTAAGTTTCATTTTTGATTTTTTGTTAGCTTGGTTTTCTCAAGTTACTTCAGTTGTCAGGTTACCGTGGTCCTCCTTTTTTTGTCTGTGCAGTGATAGCACTTCTTCTGGCTTATTGGCTATGTCCTAGTGACAGGATTTAGGGGTTGATATAACATCAATCAGATATTAGAATGCTCTGTATTTCTAATGGACTGCAGAAACATTATGAGACATAGCTTCCTACTAGGAATGTCAGGCCAGCTTGAGTTGTGGTCATGCTAATTTCTATGAATGATCCTTTTCAACTTCCTGTCTGTGTTTGTCATATTTGTTTGAGTGATGTGATAGCAATTTCTTCTCTCTGGCTCTCTGTCTCTATCTCTCTCTATCTTTGTCTCTGTTTGTCTGTCTGTCTCTCATTCTCTCTCTCCTGATAGAACAAGACTCTGTCAGTGTGGCCTTCATTTGCTGTCAGAAAGGATCTTCTTTCCTATCAGCACTCCTGCTTTGGTTTGCACACACTGTACTAAATGAATCTGTTCAATTATTTTAAGTTACTCCATCTTCTTTCAATGATGGCCTTATTTCATCTTGGTCAGAAAATTAAGAGGATGTGTGATCAATGTCTTTGTTGTGGTTGCCATAACTCAAAGGGATTCTGGGATTCAAAGACTGAGGCCCTGAGTCTAGCATTGGAATCCCATCCCTCAGCAAACTAAGGCTAACCTGGACATTTGGCCATTGACTCTGCCACTTCATCTCTTCTCCCCACTTATAACAGTGACTCTTTAGACTGAACATTCAGAGACTAGTTTTCTCTACCTTCTCACATTCTCTATTTTCTCTCAAAACAGTATTCAAATCAATACTGCAACTGCTACTCAAAAAGGCAAGACAGTCAACTGCTCTATGACTCCTCTCCTTTTGACTCTCCAGACCAAAGTCTGATCTCCTTTCCCTTATGTGAATATAAGCTCCTTGAGGACAAGAACTGTTTGAATTTTATATTTTTAGTACCTATCATAGTGCTTGGCATATGGTAAGTGTAAATAAATGCCTTTCTATTATATCAAGAGTCTATCTATCTTTTCATTAATCAGAAGACTATAGCAACTGGCTGGAGGGGAGGGTGATTACTCTCTGGACCACCAGAGGGCTATTGAATGGGAGAATGTAAACAAGGGGTGGGGAACCTTCAGCCTTTTGACTGAATCCAAGTTTTAGAGAACAAATTCTTTTATTAAGGGGATTCGTTCTGTGAAGTTTGGATTTAGTCGAAGAGCTGCACTTAAGGACCTAAAGGTTCACATGTGGCCTCGAGGTCACAGGTTCCCACTCCTGATAAACACTTGGTGGAAAAGCCAAGTCCTTTCTGTTCTATGGAGGTAGGAATATCAAGAGCTGTGTAACAGTTTCAATAAATAAAATCATTTAAGTCATTCTTTGGAAGCTAGGAGATACATCAAACATCAAAATATAAAGAAGGAAGTTAGAGTGAGCAGGTCAGGAAAAGCTAGAGTAGATGTAGTCAGAGTGTGGGAGATAAAGATCAGAGCAGGAGTTCTTATCCTGGTAGTCTGTTAACCTTAAAGAGAAAAAATAGATGTTTATTTTCAATAACCTCTAACTGAAATTTAGCATTTCCTTAAGAAAATAGACTGCCAAAGCAGTCCATAATATACGTGAAAAGATTCAGAACTTCCAAACTAAAGGAGCCTTTGTATCAGTTGACACTTGAGCAAATCCACATTTTCTAGAACCTTTGACCCCACCTCTTTTGGCCCATCTATGTTTGTCTTTGACACTAATTAACTCCTGGACACCATTTGCAAACTCAGTAGTTTACATCATTTCCTGTGGATGGTGGTATTACTTTTCTTTGACCAGAACAACATCCCATCCAATAGGTAGTGACTTTCTCTCTCTCAGGTATAAGAAAGCCTTTGTCTTAAATAGCATGAAACATTTCCCCTTCCTCTGTGTTTGCTCATCTGCCTTTGGTCTGCATGTCACATGCCAACACATATCAACATCTTGAGACAGTCCTAGGATTACTCTATTTTAGTACATATTCACATTTCGTTAATATGGAATAAGTTTCTTATGTGAATTTTTTTGTCCACATAAAATAATGAGATCAGAAACATACAAGTATATGAGAACCTTTGTCATAAATTTACTTTTACTACTAACTAGCTGAGTGATGTCACTTCCCTGGGACTCAGTTTCCTCATTTGTAAATGATAGGGGCAGGCTAAATGGTCTTTCAGGTGCTATTTAGCTTTAAAAAATTGCATGATTCTGTTGTTAGCTTTTGCTTGTTTTTCTCTTTTCTCATATAAAACATATTCCAAGAGAATTAATGACTGGGACATTACACTTGTGTGATTTAGTTATCTTCTTATAGGTGGTGTTAGAGAGAGTGAAATGCACTATGGGTAACAGCTAGCCCTCATAGCATCCCATAACTCTATGGAGCAGCAAAGCAATAACAAACTTGATATAGTGAAACCAGGGTGAGAGCAGGTTTCACTGGGCAAATTAAATCAGCCCAAGTCATCAGACTTTTCATTTCAGTTTTAAAGTGAGAAAATACACAAGCAATCATCTAAAAATATAATTACAGGGTGAAATACACAAGGCAGAGTGTATTTTTTTCCTAAATTACCCATTTTGGAATAAATGACTTTAGGAAATTATTTCCACAGAATGAGGTTTTCTACTATTGAAAAACCTTCCCTCAAATGTATTCAAATTTTGGTGCAAATAAATAAATAAAAGCAAACTTGAAAATGCCAGAGTAATTGGCAATCAGGCAAAGAGATAGATGTCAGCCATTATGTCCCACACAATGGATTTGATTACGGGAGACAGTATTTCCAGTTGCTTTGCTATTAATTGTTACTTTTACTAAAATAATATATATGTTAAACAAAAAAGTATCCTTGAAAATGTGGACTTGCCTTCTAGTTCTGCTGCTGTCATTCAAAATTGCATAAAGCATACATTAACTAATGCCAGCCAACTGGGAATCAAGTTGATATATGCCTTCCTTACGGATTGGGAAATATTCAAGACTTACTTAACATCTGCTGCTTGGGATGTGCTGACAACCACTTAGCACTAGGGATGCTGTAAGAGGAACTGTCACCCTGTAAGAGAGCAGTTGCAGTGAGGGAGTTTAGCTACTCTTTTGCTGCATAATAGACATTCCCTCTTTGAAAAAAAAGAATACGGAAACAATGAAAAGGAAGCAACAACACTGTTTGTTCTAGGGGACAGGCATGGGTGTGTTATATGTGTATAAGCTGAGTGCAATAAGATGCCAAAGTGAAGCATGTGCTGGGATATTTCATAGAGGCCTGTTTTCTCTTCCTTCTTGAGCAAACCCATCCAGAACTTGGATCATTTCAGAAATGCAAGGGAGGGAGAGGACAAGGCAACCTGTCCCCAAATTTGGTGAGGAGTTGGCCTTTATTAAATGGCTGGGGATGGAAAGAGGAAGACTTCTCTCTGTCTGGATGAGCTGGCATCAATTTTCTGTGAATCAGGGCTCATTTTGTCACTTAGAATCGTTTAGGTGTATCTGGCAAAGATGCTATCTGGAATGCAGTCATATTTGAAAAGATAGTTTTTATGAGCAAAGCAGCCATGGATTTCAAGTCCAAACAAAAGCAGAAGGAACAATACTTTTTAAATACCAAGAGAAACAATAAGCTATTTTCAAGAGATAATAATAATAGTTTACATATATATATATATATATATATATATATATATATATATATCTTGAGATGTCTCAAAACATTTTCACTACAACCCTGCAGAGAAAAGATTATTATGCCCATTTTACAGGTGAGAAAACAGTCTATAGCTCTTTGGTCTTCACCAAGAAATTTAACTAATTTGCTAATACCTCTCATAGAAAAAGAAGAGGGAAAAGTTCATTAGAATTGGTAAGAAATTGAATCCTACTGAAATGATATATTAATTTATTCAACTAGCACCAGCTAGAAGAAAGGTTGAAATAAAATAGTCTATTTGGTGTGGTTAAGATAGGCCCCTTCTCATCCAGAGCAACTAAATTTTTCACAATTCATCTGAATTTCTGTATTCCTGTTGACACAAACTAGTGATTTATTTAGGACTCAAAAGGCCAATGAAATGAGATGAGTCTTGCTTCTTCTCCTGAACACCCTGTTATAAGACTGGCATGTTACTCCTTTGGGGAATTAACTCAAACATAAAGGCTTCCTTTGAAGGTTACCCTCAGAAGGATTGAAGAATCGTGGTATAGGACATATATAAAAAAGTATGCAGATATCTCTAGCTACCTGGCCAGCACAGCATGGTAATAGCATAGTCCTTGTCCAATAAATCCACTGTTTTCTGCTTTCCTCTGAACTCTATCAAAGTGGAATATAAAGATACTCTGAAATAACACACAAGACTTACAAAGACTAGATGTACTTTCTGACAAAAGTGGAGTTAAGGTACAGGGCCACCACGCAGAGGAGGGAGATGCAATACCAGGACGTGAGAAGAATTGTTGAGGTTCTGTCTTTAAAATGACTTATACCACATAAGCTAAAACTAGACTGG
The DNA here is from genome assembly GCF_028583685.1 of Petaurus breviceps papuanus. Taxonomy (NCBI): domain Eukaryota; kingdom Metazoa; phylum Chordata; class Mammalia; order Diprotodontia; family Petauridae; genus Petaurus; species Petaurus breviceps. Next base: position 6,432,326 of record NW_027187325.1, on the reverse strand, counting down.
GGGTGATCAGGCCTTTGTTGAAGATGCCAAAATGCTGAGGACCTATACTTAACAATCCTTCAACCAAGTAGAAATAATTGAGCTTAAAGCCAGTTTAGAATGAACAATAAGTTAAATTAGGAAGCTACCAGACAGCATTTTCTCCCTCTTTACCTCCTTACCTCCACACTGAAAGCCAGGCGAATTTTTTCACCATGGAACAACCTTATCATTGGGTTCCAGGAGCTCCTCCAAAATCCAGTGCTTAGGATCTCTCCGTCTCTGTCTCTCTGTGTGTGTGTCTGAACCTTTCTCTGTCTGTCTGTGTCTGTGCCTGTCGGTCTGTCTGTCTGTCTGTCTCTCCCCTCACCCATATCAACATATCACTAATTTGATGAATTAATTTTGAAAAGCAAAATGATCAATACTCACTGGCAAATATATAGAATATCAATCAGTAAAGATGAGCCTTTCACCTTTTCATAGAGGGAGTTGTGAGAACAGTTCTTTACAAACATGAAAGCATTTTACAAATAAGAATTATTGACAAAATTAAATGAATGTCATAAAGGTAAATATTTTTCTAAATGAAGAATGGGTAAATTTCTAGGTACTGAATAAAACAAATTTTCTATACTTACTCCTCAGATTTTCTTTGCCATTTTGAAAAGTTATCATATACATTTAGATTTGAATAACCTTGAATGTGTTTCTGATGAAAGTATTTCACAAAAGCATAATTAATGAAATTTGGAAATAGTGCACTTCTAGCCTTAGATATAATCACCATCATCCTATGATGTGGTTTTTTTATGTATGTGGTACTTACATAGTAGACAGTAAGTCTACTTTGCTCTCTTTTTGTTCAACATCTTTTGATCATTCTTTTAATTACCTTGAGGGAGACTTTGCCTTTAGCTCTGAAGTCTCCCTGTCTAATTCCGGAGAAGTCTCTTTCCATTGTTTGCCATTTAGTAAATAAAAATGAGTCTGTATCTTGCAAAGAAGACTCACTGAAGCTGGCTAGAGGGGGTGGTAGATGAGATGGAGGCTTTGTTGGTATGGATGAGGATGGGGATAAGCAGAGCATTTCAGAAAACATCATTCTTTCCTCTGGAGCTTCTTCACAGACATGCTAATGACTCATTCTCCAGATGTCTTGCCTGGCGACTTTTCTATTCCAATGTGAAATTTGAATTAGCAAGAACTTTGGGAAAATGTCCTGGTGACTCTAATAACTAAAGCAACTGGTAAGTAATGACTGTAATAATAACTAATAATAATGCCATTATTTGCCTTTTGATAAGACACTCTTGATTTAGTAACTATGTAGATTTGTGTGGTGCTTTATTTTTCAAGATTCCTAGAGAATGAAGAGGGTGCTTTTAAATGACGGACTGAATGAAGGAATGAAAAAAATATTAAGTAGTTATTAGCTACCTATCACTATGCCAAGTTTCAAAGATACAAATAAAAAGAAGCCAAGTCCCGTTTTCAAGGTTCTTATATTCTAAGTGGGATACATACCATATATCGGGGGGTGGTGGACAGGGATCAATGTTTTGGTTTGGAGATTTATAGGGATAATGAGTAATATCCTAGGGTCGTAGTAGATTGATATACCTTTTCTGAATAGCAATATGGTTCTCATACTGGAAATTTGGAAATGTGCTATAGCATGTACACATGAGCTATTAAAGCAATTGGCAAGAAGATGACAGGGAAGTAAAGTGAAGGGTGGTGGAAATTGATTTAGATGTAATGACCCATGTGAGGTGCTTATGGGTAATCCAATAAATACAAAGAACTTTAGATGAGTAAGTATATGTAGCATACATGTATACAAATGAGTAAAAAGTTTATAGATGATGCTCCTCAATAAGTAATTGTTCTCGTACTCAACAAAGATGGGTAGCTCAAGTGTGATCCAAAGAATACTGCTTCACAGGGAGGCAGTCAACTGGTTTCTACTCTTAGCCCTGTCACTAACTAGCTCTGTGACCATGTTCTGGGCCTCAGTTTCCTCATTTCTAAAATAAGGAGTCAGAGTAGATAGGAAAATTCATCTTTCTATAGCTCTTTATCATTTTCAGAGTACTTTGTTCACCATTGTACTGTTGGTAAATATCCATATGGTCAAAGTATTATCTGCCCATGTTACCTAGATGAGTTTTTCCTCAAAAGGTAGTAAACCATCCTTGAGACAAACTCATAAGAGTGAGTCTTGGGCCAGTGATGAAATTTCTAGCAGCCCATCCATATAAGAGCCAACCAGTGAGGAGGCAGAAGTGCCTCTTTTTCAGGATTAATCTACATGCCAGTGTGGTAACAGAGAAGCAAGAAAGCTGTACTCATTTGATGCAGCAATGCATTTTTGTTGGTTAAGTAATGAATTTCTTTTTGTTAACTGTTAGATAGATCATCTAGCATTGTTCCATTTTATTCCAATTCTAAAGCTAGACCAGCAAACTGGCCTAAACCAGTCTTTACCCACAACAAGGTTTCCCCCTAGAAAGAGATTTAGGTTCAAAGGGCTGATAGTAAGTGGTAAAGCTGGAACACAGATGTTTTTGACTTTAAGTCCAGAGCTTTTACTGTCTTACTTTTAGCTGATCTCTAATACCTTTCCCCCTCTGACATTCTATGATGCAGTTCATCAATATGGCAAGGATGTGTGATTTCTGTCAGCAGGATTCCCTGCACTCACACATATCTTAGCCCATCTCAGACTTAGAAGAAAAGTCTGATTACAGAATAGCTTGGGGCTCAGAGAGATTATATGACTTGCCTTGTTGGATATTACTCTTTGTCTTCTACTCTAGTCTGCTTCTTCTCTGTTTCTCACAAACAACACTCCATTTCCCACCTTTGTACCTTTGTACTAGCTACTCCCCATACTTGGAATGCACTCCTTCCTCACCTCCACTTCCCAGAATTTCTCTCTTCCTTCAACATGTAGGTCAAGTACCACCTTCTCCATGACATGTCAGTTGCAGGTTCCATCCCTCTCAAATGACCTTGTATTTAACTATGTATTCATTTGATTTATCTTGCATATCTTATGTATATCTTCATGGTCTCCAATTTTAGAATGAAATATACTTGTGATTAGGGAATGTTTCATTTCTTGTATTTGTATCCTCATATTGGCACATATTAGGTAATTGTTTGCTCACAATCACACAGATAAAGCATTAGAAGTGAAATTTGAACTCAGGGCTTCCTGGTTGCTATTCTAGTCAACACTCTACTCACAATATTACCACTTTGTGATGTTATAAAACAATACAATTCCATATATTTTGTAAGGCAGGTGTGTCTACTTGGGTTGTCCTATGAATCTGACCGATACATCACATGAACAGATCTGATCCAAGTTCTGACCTAGCTCTATGGAGCTCTATGGAGGTGTGACAGGGTCTATGCCTGCACTACGAGCAGCCTGAAGAGTGGGGTGGGGTTGAAGGAAAGGGGAATTTCCTAGGAATATTACAAGGATGATTGATTTTTTTTTTCTCCAGTCTGAGTGGCATTAGACAGAAACGATGTCTGTCTGCCTCCCCCTATAGTCTAAGGTACAATGTTTAGTGATACAGAAGGAAAAAAGAAAACAAAACAAAACACTCCCCCGGTTACTCTCAAGGTATAAAATAACTTACATTCACCAGCTTCTTTTCTTCCCACCATATACTGGTTACACAAAAGATCATCACCAATGGAAAATACTGAGTAAAGCCACATATCTAAACAAACAACAGACACTGGAGAATTTATAAGGATTACAATATTCTAGAAAATACACAAGAGTGAATAAGTTCTTCAATTTAGCCCAAGATAACATCACAACTCAGCTTAAATCAAGAGGGCCCAATCTCAGTCAAGCAGGCCCATTTTGATGGTCTCTAGGGAAATTGGAAATTAGTTACATTTTAAAGAGCCATCTTCCCGCATAAGCTGTATGCAGCTTTTCTCCATAAGTATCTCTCTGAAAGAGTATTTTGTATACTGAAAAGCTCTCTCTGTCTCTCTCTCTCTCTGTCTCTCTCTCTCTCTCTCTCTCTCTCTCTCTCTCTCTCTCTCTCTCTTTCTGTCTGTCTCTCTTCCACACTATCTCATTCCCTCTCATTTTCTCTCTCTCATAGACCACCTTTCCTTGAACATTTTCTCAATCACTTTTAAGAGGTGGGTGTCTTTTCTCCTATGCATCAGCTTGCAAAATGCTCTAGGCTTGGATAGAAGTCTACTTCTATATTATTTTTGTGCCCAGAGGCAGCATGGAGCTGCGGATAGAACACTGCCTCACTCAGGAGTCAAGAAACCCCAGAACAGACAGTTATCTGTGTAACCTTGGGCAAATGACTCAACTTCTTAGTAACTCAGTTTTTTCATTTGTAACTTTAGGAGATCAGATTCAATGGCCATAAAATCACCGCAGCTCTAAATCTTTGATACTATGAGTCTCTCCATGACATTTAAGCAACTGAGCATTCATTCAAAGACTGAAATAGCTTAAAGGTAAAAACACAACAAAAAAACAAACAAATCAATGAACCGACTTCTACATGGAATTCACTTGGAACTGATACTTCATCTCCCACTCTGCTAGCAGGTAGCTGAACTTAGTTGACCTAAGAATTCAACTCACAGACAAACAACAGAACCCAATTCCACACCATGTCCTCACATCCCTCTCTCCAGTGGTAGAAATCCTGGCTCCAGGGTGTGGAAGCTTTCTCAGGTTGCAAGAGACAGCCAGTACTGTGAAATCTCTCCAGGGGTAGAATCTTCTGGGGGGTAGGGTGGGATGAAACAGCAGCCTGTCCTTCAAAAAAGATCTGAAGGGCTGTCAGGAGCAGAGGGAAAGGGTGTAGGACATATGTCTGGGATTGAAATAGTGCTCAATATTACACCTCACCTACAGTCCTCCCAGAGACCCAAACTATAGAAATCAGCCACATACATAGTACCAGCAAGTCAATATTTTGTGAACTGCTGATGCTGGTCAGAGAACTGAACAACAGAGAGCAGAACGAGACACTGGAACAGGTCACGTGTGTGTGTGTGTGTGTGTGATTATGTGTTTGTGTGTGTGTGTGTTTATGTAGCTTTCCACTAAGCCTGAAAGAGTTCAGCCTACAACTGGGGCCAGTTTTGTCCCCCTAAAAATCACTTGAAGCAGAGGCTTAGGCTGGTGAACCATCAATTGGTCAGCATGGGAATAGGCTGAAACACTTCCAACTATAGCCCCAAAGGAAACCACCATTATAAGGGAAGGAGTCTGACAATGAACAATATGAGAAAATAAGGAAAAGAAACAAAAAATCCCTAAAATTACCAAATGTCCACAGAAGAAGAAAACTCAAAGGCTTTGAATATGAGCAGATAAATGAACAATGAAAATGTTAACAGCAGAAAGAAATATGGCCTCCAGTTCTAGTAAACAATTTTAGGCATTTATGAATAAATACTGCAAAATAAATGAAAATGATCTAATACTTGATAAGACAAAATACCCTGTGAATCTTGAGAATAATGTGAAAACACAATACACTGTTTCTAAGTGATTTAAAAGAAAAATGAGAATTAGGAAAGCAGAATTAATGGCATGCACAGCAAAAAATGATGGGCACAACAGAAAAACTGGAATCTGTAATGGCAAGTCTCACAAAAGAAACACAAGAGTAACCAATGAGAATGTGAATTCCCTAAAGTGCAGAAATCTGGAACAGGGGTAGGGAACCTGCGGCCTCAAGGTCATATGTTACCCTTTTAGTTCTCAAGGGCAGCCCTTGGATTGAATCCAAACTTCACAGAACAAATCCCTTTAATAAAAGAACTTGTTCTGTAAAACTTGGACTCAGTCAAAAGACTGCACCTAAGGATGTAAGTCACAGGTTTCCTACCCCTGATCTAGAGGAATAGAAGCAAAGAAATAATATTCAAAATATGCTCACTAATTTTAAAATGACTATTTCTTACGAATTTCATTTTTCCTACCCATGTTCACATCCTTTTGATTCTATTCTTTAACATAAACATTTAATGAATACTTCTGATAAGATTGCTCTCCTCCTGCTACTATTAAGACTTAACAAAAAGAAAGAATGAAGCAAGATTTTATTAAGTTCCTCCTATGTGCTAAATACTTTACAAATATTATTCTCTTGATCCTCACAAAAACCATGGGAAATATTGTTATCCCAATTTTACATTTGAAAAAAGCTGAGGCAAATAGAGGTTAAATGACTTTCCTAGCATCACAAAGCTGGTAAATGTGGGAAGCCAGATTCAAATTCAGGTCTTCTTGGCTCCAGGCCCAACTCTCTATCTACTATATACACCATACTACCTAGTTTCTTTTGAGTAAAGATATAAATCTTGAATAAATTTAGAGACTGTAAGTGGCAGAATATGTTACTGCAATCTTAAATCAAACCCACAATATCTAAGTCTTTTCACACTTTTCTCTCAACTCTTTTCAATTCCAGGATCTCATTCTTCAATCACAGATCCTTTTTGTCCCCTCTAGGAAAATCTCATTCCATTCTTTTATCATCCCTTCAAAGGAAGGAAAAAAAATAATCTTTTGACATTGCTAGATTTACCAAGTGACTCAAATGAATTAAAACAAGAATAAAACAACAAAACAGCAACACTTTTAGACACCTCCAGATATTCCTGTCAACATCAATTATTTATTTTTTTCAACTAGCCTCAGAGCAGAACAAGTAGAGATTAGATAGACACCTATCTATTAAGAATGTTGTAGAAGGGAGTCTTGCATTGGGTAGAAGTTTGAATGAATGGACCTTTAAGTTCCTTGCTTAAATGGACCAAAATGGACCAAAAACGGACCTTGTTCCATGCTAAAATTCCAGAAATTTTAGAGAGTCGCATCACTGGTTAGAGATATCAGAGAGTAGTCAAATAAGTATCCACAGCAGTAATTCCTGGAATTATATAAGGTTTAGACTAGAGAAAAAACTGGCGTGATCCATGGATTAGCAAAGCTCCCCCTCCAAACAGTTATATGGTAACACATTGGACCAAAAGGCAGGAAACCAAAGTTCTAATCCCAACTCTGCTACTAGCTACCTGGATAGTCTTGGATTATTTACTTTATCTCTTTGGCCCTGTTTCCCATATGTAAAATGAGTGAATTGGACTAGATCTCTATTGGTCTATTATGCTACTAATGGTGCTATTCACCAATACCTTCATACATGTTCATCAACACGTACATCTATTTGTTTTTTCTTCTTGCTAAAGTAGGAGAAAATCTTTGTTGGTATTTCTAAATTCAACTCTGTCACTTTAACCCAAGTTGGAATAAATATTTATATGTATGTATGTGTATACACATATATTTATTTATGTGTATATAATTCAATTGTTAATCTATTTAAAATTTTTTGGAGGGGGGAAAGGCAAGGCAATTGGCATTATGTCCCTTACCCAAGGTTGCACAGCTAGTAGGTGTCAAGTGTCCAGATTTGAACTCAGGTCCTTCTGACTCCAGGGCCACATATTCACTGCATCACCTAGCTGCCCTCTTTTTGGTAGTAAATAGTAAATAGCAGTAAATAGATTTTACTTGGGTTAATTGGGGGGTCTTACTCACAAGAAGCCAGTCATAGGTGTCAGTAGGAAAAAATAAAAGGGATCTCCCCACCAACCTCAGGTCAGGCCAGGGATTATATGGAAACAGAATAAAGAAGGCTTGATGCCAGGGTCACATGCAAGTTCCCCCCATAAGACAGTTGGAGCTCTTTTGCTGTTTATATTTAGTCAAGAAAGCTTATATTCTCTGTGGAGTCATAGGTCACATTCCCAGGCTCTGTCTCCCACTGTACACTCTACCCCTTCACCTGCTCATACAATCTTTCCAACAGTATCTTCCACAAGGTTCCCTAAATAGTACACAAGAGGTTTTGTTGTTAACGTGGAGGAAAAAAGGAGTAACACTGGAGACCCAATTCACAACAGCAATACAAACACAAGTAGGAAACAACATGACTAATAAGGAAATTACCATAATTGTCACAATTTTCTGCCATCTCACCCCTAGGGAGGAAGAATCAATGCCATTTAGGACAACTGGATTTCTAAACTTAACTTATTTCAGGATGGCTGAATAACTAAGTTCAGAGAAAAAAGAATGTCTTGGGCAATTTTACTATACATTGAAGGTGATACAGAATATAATTGGTCACCTTTTTCAATATTGCTATCCATTTTCAAGGCCAACCTTAAATGTAGATGGAGAATAAAAGCCATCATTGCCCAAAGATATCAATAAATAAGCATTTATTAAGTGCCTACTCTATACCAGTCATTGTACAAGTACACAGGAAATTAACAAGAGCGCAACAGGTGCAAATGTATATAAGGAGAAATAATTGTATAAACACCAGAGGGAGGGGATAGAATGTTCTCCTAGATAAAATGAATAACTACTTATTGACCCCCCCCCCCAAAAAAATCCTATGAATACAAAGATAAATATGAGGGCTTTGGGGCGGGGAGTGGGGGCATTTGAGATATTTGGCATTCCTTTAATCTGTCACCTTGTCTGGAATTTCCACCATTAGAAATATTCTATTGAGTATGGCACCCTCTGTGTCTCCAGAACACCCTTTTTGAAAATAAACTATTGCTCAGAGGGATCATATATGAAACATTTTTCACCAAGCAGCACAATAATGTGGATTATTTATCAGAATAACCATCTATGACATTGAAAACAAGGAGTTTTTCTTTGTATCTCAGAGATTAGTATAGTAGCTATCATTGTAAATGCTTAATAGATATATTGACTATTTAAATAAATGGATGTAAACAGCTATATATCTGCACTTTTTAATAATTTTATTGATATCTTTTGTTTTTGTACCTTTCATTTCCTAAGTAATTTCTTCCATCTATCTCACCCAGAAATCCATCCCTTAAAACAAAGAACAAAAAAAGTGAAAGAAAAGCAGTTACATAAAACTATTTGATGAATTGATTAAGAGAAGAAAATGTTTAATATCAACAATACACTACTTCTGTAAAGAAGGGAAGGAAGCATTTTCTCATTCATTTTCTTTAGGGTCAATATTGGGTATTATATTCATTTTCAATTTATTTTCCTGATCTTGCCATTTACATTGTTGTAGCCATTGTACATATTTAGTTTCTTGATCTTGTTTTCTCACTTTGTATGTCTTTCCATGCTTCTTTATCTTCTTTATATTATTTTTGTGTGTCTAATATTCTATCACATTCATGTACAAAAACAATTTAGCTATTCTCAATTAATCAGCAACTGCTTTGTTTCTAGTTCTTTGATGTTATTAGAAGTGTTACCATAAATATTTTGGTTCTGTTTAGGATCATTCTTTTATCTTTGACTTCACTGGGTTATATTTTTATCAGTGGGATCTCTGAGCCAAAGGATTTAGACATTTAAATCAGTTTTTTAACTTAATTTAAAAATGCATTTTTAAAAAGAAATCAGGGTTAAGTAACCTGCTCAAAATTACACGGCCAGTTATTTCTGGGTGTGGTGCTAAGTGTCTGAGCCCGGATTTGATCCCCAGGTCATCCTGACACTGGAGCAGGTACTCCTCGCTGTGTTACCTGGCCGCCCCTAAAATTGCATTCTAGAATGGTTGGGTCAGCTCATAGGTCTGCTAACAGTGTATTATTGTGCTTATCTTCCCATTCCCCTCTAATACTGTCCATTCTCATCTTTTGTCATCATTACCAGTTTGCTGGCTATGAGGTAGAACCTCAGAATTATTTTGATTTGTATTTCTCTTTTTATTTGTGATTCAAAAAGTCATTCAAATTCTTCTTTTGAGAACCATTTAGAATAATTGTATTTTAATCAGGATGAAGAGGAGGAAGATGATTGCAACATGGAACATTGCACAGGAAGGTAAGACTAGGTGAGGTACAACAATGGAAGACGTTAGGCAGTTACTGAGTAAGGAAAGGGCCAAGCTAAACTTTACTCACTTGATGATTCTGCCAAGAACTAGCTAATAGGAAGAACCAATCAATCATCTTTTCTAATTGCCAGGCTACATATTTGTATATATTTAACAAATGCCAAATTTGTTGTTGTATAAAACAATTGAATCAAATACTTTATTCAAAACCTACACACATACACACAAGCACACACACACTCACACATAAAGTACATACCTGTAAAAATGATAAAAAGAACTCAGAGCAAAAAGATTAAATTCACAAATTAATTCTTCTATTTGGAGCTTTGATGGATTCATGAACAACTTACTAATATGGATACTACATCCATCACTGTGGTTTATGATTTGTCCAAACTCAGGCCATAATTAGTATGGAATGTTTTGGTTTTTCTACAATGTTAAAATTAACGTCCTGACAACATTTGTACTCATTTCATGACATAGAGACAACTGAGCTTCATTAATTAGAATAGAAAGCAAGTAGAAAGAAGAATCACAGACATCTGAGTGTGAGAAGAGACTTTAGTGACTACAGCCAAGACAGGAAAGGAATCTACTATAACAAATTCAACAGCTAGTTATTCATCGTTGGTTTGTGGACCTCCAAGATATCATGTACCATCTTGTTGAGAGGTCCCAAACTGTACATAGTATAAGGATACTCTAAGCATGATGTTTCCCAAAGAATTCTTCTTACTCAATAACCCCAGGAAGGAAGACAACTTTTCATTGGGCTGCGCCCACCATTGCACCCTTCCTCGCATTCCTCAGTGTCTGCACCTGGAATAAGATCTCCCCATCCAGGCACTCTGCTGCCATTTCCATTAGCTACCTTTTTCATTGAAGCCTAGCTCTCACACACATGCACTGTAATACACTATTCTACCAGCCAAGAATCATCTCTTGCTTATCACCTGTGCCTAATAGAATATGCTTAACCGTAAGAGTGTTAGAGTCCCAGGGTTTTGGTCTCATCTCTTCTCTGAGGTTCAAAGTTTCTTAGCTACAACTGAATTTGGCTTTAAAAGTTGACTTTTATATTTTGCTTGCTCCAGGATCAATAATTCCCAATTATACCTCTGTCTGTTACTTATCTTGCTTTATTCTTGTCCATATCTTTCCATAAATCCTACACTGAGGATTTACCTTGTGTTTGTGGCCTTCCTCTGTCCCCCCCCCATGTTTTATGGATATCAGATACCACTGTTATATTTAAAGGGTTTTGTGTCAGTTTCTCTTGCTACTTCAATGATTTATGATTTCAAATACCCTTGATTGTATCTTGTTTGCTGTCCCTCAAAAGATGTTTATCATTGGTAATATGTTGTCATCTATTTATATCAATTACCTATCTTTCCATTCCATTTTTGGTACAAACCAATCCAATCCACCAAACATTTCTCAAGTATCTACTATGTACAAGGCAAAGATATATTAGACATACCAGATATATGCTAGATATACTAGACCTCCAAAAAAACATTTTAAGCCCTTGCCATATGTCTACAAATCAATCAACATTTAAATGCTTATCACATACAGAGAGCCATATTAATTCTGGGAATACAAACATAAGTAAAAAGAATGACAGTTCCTGCTGTCAAGGAGTTGTATTCTAAGACAGCACATAAAAGGGAACTGAAAAGGTGAAGGAAGGAGAAAGTCCTCACATGGGAAAGTAGAAGCAAAGTCTGGAGAATCAGGACCTGAGCCTAGTAAGGGTTCAAGTGTCACTTGCCAGGACACATCCTCAAAATGGAGGTTCTAAGAGAAACTCACCAATAGGAGTGGGGAGTAAGAACAGAAAAGAAATCTTCTAGGGTGAGAAAGTGGGTGGGGAATGTTGGCAAAGTCCAGAGAGTTAGGCGTATAACTGCGAGAGCAGCTGATATTCTACTGGAGACATGTAACAGGTAAATTATATATATATATATATATATATATATACACATACACACACACACACACACACATATATATATATATGTATATATATATATATATATATATATATATATATATATATATGATAATTTGAGGACAAACAGAATGGTAACAACAAAAACAAAACTGTTTCCCAAAGTCAATGGTACTTTCGCTGGACCTTTAAAGAATCTAGGAATTCTAAAAACTTAAAGGGAGGAGGGACTGCATTACAGGGATGGAGAACAGTGATAGAAAGGCTTGGAGGCAGAAGATAGAGCACAAAATTTGGAGAATAGTACATAAACCAATTTGGTTAAAATATTGATTATGTGAGGGAAAGCAATATGCAACAAAATCTGAAAGATAAATAGAGCCGTATTTGAAGGATACTAAATGCCAAGCTGAAGACTTTTTATTTCATCCTGGAGAAATCAGGGAGCCACTGAAGTGTTTTGTTTGTTTTTTGTTTGTTTGTGATTTAGAAAGGACCCAACACAGATTTAGGACCAAAAATAAAAAAAAAAATCCAAAAACTTCAGAGGTGGTCTAGACCAACCCCATTATTTTACAGACGGGAAAACTGAAACCCAGAAGTATTAGGTTATTTTCCAAAAAATCATTGACATAACCTTGTAGTTACAGGTAAGTGGCAGAGTAAGGATTCAAACACATGTCCTTTAACTTCAGACACACTATCCTTTTAAAAATGTGTTTTTTTCAAACTATTTTAGGATTGTCACATAGATATATAATCTTTTCATCATTTTCTTAGAATAGAAAAGCGTCATTTGTTGAATTATGGTAGTTGGATTTGCTACGAAATGCCTGTTAAAAGTGTTTACTTCTTGAAATATCTGAATGTAGGTTCTACATTTTTCAGATTTGTAAATATTTTTATCCCCTTGATATTTTAGCAGGTCTTCCAACATTGGGCTAAGGAGTTTTTCTTTTACTTTCTCCTCTGTTCACATTCCAAAGCTAATAAAACAAAGCCCACTTTACCCCCTCTCTCTAAACCAAAAGATCAAAGGAAAACAGATTTAGAGCATGGACATTAGAGGTCACTTCTTCTAACAGCTTCCTTTTAAACACTATTAAATTGAAGCTCAGAGTAAATTGTCCAAGGCTTTTGTAGGCTGAGAAGTGACTTGCCCAGGGTTGCAATATAAACCAGTGGTAGAACTGGGATTTGAATCTAATTACTCTGATAACAATAACAGGGAGAAAAGAAAAGAGTTAACAATCTGTGGTATTCATATTGAAAATAACATAGTCAGTTTACAAGAGCACACAGAAACTATTTGCCACTTGCACATTCCTGCCCAGGGACCCTGAGAGCTGCTGCAGATTATCTTTTTTTTTTTTAATTCAAGAATCAGTAATCCTTAATCAGTTTCCCAACCCCATGCTGCTCACACATACATGGATCCCACCACTCCTTTGGACCAGCAGAAATCATTTCTTGGCTGGTAACACTTGGGCCTTAATAGAATTTTAAGGTTTTGGACTAGAAAAAATCTTACTTTTAGAATTTTCTCTGAGTTCCTCATTTTGTAGATGAGAAAATTGAAGACAGCAGTGGGTGAGTGACCTGTCCAGGTGACATCCAGCCATCATCTTGTCTGTTGCCATATATGTGCCTCTTTATGATTCTGGAACTGAAACTAAATAAATCTTGCCATTAATACTAGAAATTGTATGTCAATATATTCCCTGATGGTTCCATGAACTTCCCCTGTGACTTTCTAAATCCAAACACATTTCCCTGGCAAACTCCCCTATATGTATTGTCTCCCCTTATTAGATTGAATCTCCTCCAGGGCAGTATTTGTATCTTCAGTACTTAGCGTGATGCTTGGCATATAGTAAGTTCTTAATAAATGTGTTTTTTAATCATTCATTAATTCATTAACTCACAGGCAGTAAATTTCAATGCTAGCATTCAAACCCAGGTTTTCTTAATCCAGATGCAATTATTCCATGCCGATCCATATCCTCAAATGCCAGGAGAAATCTTGACATTTTCTTAATTGAAAGGTTGTTTACCCCTTGAAAATGATTGGCTTTGGTGGTCCAGCATCATCAGCCTCTCACTAAGTTGCAAAGCCTAGAAAAGCCTGGGGCTACTTTAAAATGGCAATGAGCTACTGTGCTCAGAGTTCCTTTGGTAAATCAAATTACCAGGCAAAATGAAAGACAGATAGTCAAGATATCCTTCTGGGCCTGATTATATTTGCACACATTAATTTTCAACTCTGAAATATAGCTATAATCTCAAATGTCACATATGTGTGTGCATATATACACACATAGATTATACACGCATGTATATGTGTATATATACATGCGTGCATACACACATAAGCACATCCACAGGTATATATTCCACTTGGTTCAGAATACTCTTCTAAATACTAGGAAATCAGAAAGAATATAGATTGTTTTCTTAGGGAACAATCAACCGTGCTTTCCTCCAGAAATTTTCTTGGTACCCTAGTCAGAAACATAATGCTGACTTAGATGAAATAAATCTATTATGGGATATTTCTATACTTCTGCCATATTTCCTTGGCCTTGAGTAGCTTCCAAAATAGGAGGAAATGCAATAGACATAGGGGTAAGGACTCTATTTATGAAGGTATAATGATAATGTGATATCCACAGCATCCATGACAGCCATGAATATGGTAGTGTAATTCTGAATCACAAAGTTTAACAGACTCTACACATGGAAGATAGAACCAAAACATTTATCCAAATACTAGAGAGCCAAATCCATCATAGCAACCAAGAAGTTGTTACATGTAACCAATGCAGCGAGCGCTGACATCCCCAAGGCTTCCTTCCATCAGGCCTTCAAAACAAAACAGATTCCCTTAAGCAAAAATGTCCCTTTTTCACTCATCCTAGCTGCTCTGCCCCATCTCTGCCTGCTCCTAGCTCTGCTAGCACTCTCTTCTGCTCCTTCCTGCTCCACCCTTCTTATTCTATCCTTTCAGCAATTTCCTACCACTATGGGCTCTGTGTGATTACATTTGGCCTATTAAGGGCAGGAAAAGTCTTCAAATTTCCTTTATCATTATAGAAAGTACTCCCTGGTGAAGAAACTCCCTTACCTTCTTAGTAGCTATAGTCATATAGAGTTGCCTAGAGCACTGACATGTTAAATGACTTCCACAGGCTTACAAAGCCAGGAAGTGTCGTAGGCTATACTTGAATCTAGGTGTTCTTGCCTCCTTGGCTAACACCCTCTTCACCGTTAAGCCATCTCTACTCTTTTGTTCTTATGACCTAGTCCCTGTCCTCAAACACCTTCCAAATTAGGGAGAAAGACAATATACATAGAAAAACAGACTCATAGAGCAATTAAGATTTCTTTCTCACTCTATTATATAAAATTGTGCTATTAGCATCTCTGCATACAAACACAAACACATTTCCACCCATAACACATTCCAATATATATTCCATTCCAACTTATATTCAATGAGGGGTTTGTGTGTGTCAGGACCTATCCAAGGCACTGTAGATGATACTAGAAAAATAGAAGACATGGTTCTTGAACTTAAAAAGCTTATGCTCTATTTGGGGTCACAAAATCTACACATATAGAATAAGACAAGCCCAAACAGTATGCTATCAATAAAATGCTAGATTTTATTGAATAGAAAGATGTAACAAATTTTGAAATGATCTCTACCTGATCTTCCACACCTTACTGGTAAATTTAAACTGCATTCCAGTTTGCTATTAGAAGCAATATGAGGACTTTACACTCACCCAGGATTATTAATGTGGGGAAAAATGAACTATTAAGCATAACAATTTAATGTGATTCCTTTCCAGGCCTTGATTAATTCATCAGAATGTAATTTGGATTTTTGTTTTCTTGGGGTGGAGAAGAGGGTTCAAACCATTTATTTCAGTTTCATATGCTGGAGAACCTCCTTTTACTGATGTAGATCAGGAGAGTTTAGTGACTTTTGCCCAGGATTATATGCTTAATATGTATGCAAGGCAAAATTTAGACACAGATGCATTGAATTCAAAGACTGACCCCTCTTTGCACAGTGCCATAAGACCTTTATGGAGTTCAGATAGCCTCTGAAAGCTGCATAAGATGAAGAAAAGGAGACATCTAGTAGAATGTCTAAAGGTTAGGGTTATAAACTTTGCAAGTCTGAAGCAATAAGCTATGGCCATATCATATTACATCAGATTTGGAGGTGATCTAATAAAATGCTTTCATTTTATAGATAAGAAAACTGTATGCCAGAGAAGGAAAATAACTTGCCCAGGACCAGAGAGATAATAATAGCATTATTAGCAATATTAATATTAAAAGCAAGGATTAGAATTCAGGTCTTCTGATTCTTAAGTCTAGTATTTCATTCCTTCCTCCCTCTTTCTTTCCCATATCCCCACAGATACCATATATTTGTTTGACAGAGGTATCTTGGGCTTCTCTGCTCTCCTAGATATCAATGATAGAAATATTTTACTGAGAACCTTAACTAGTTTCCAAATAAAAGAATCCTAGATTTAGAGTCAGAAGGAAATTTAGAGGTCTTTGAGTTGAACCCATTTTTGGACAACTTCCTGAAGATGCCTCTTTCTGCATCCTCACTGACACACAAAGATGTGTCCATAGTAGTCTGGTTTTGCATTTTCATATGAATGCTATCCACACTAATAAATGAGGTCCTTTGTGTGGAATTTCTTTAACTACGTGTTTGCTATGATTCAACAAATAGAAGAAATGTATCAGATTGGATTAATGAAGTGAAAAAATACTATACTCAGAAGTACTGTAAAATTTCATATTTAGATTATAGCCTTCCCTCCCCCTTGTACTGTTCTTCTCAAAGACAGCAGCATAGTAACTCAACTCCAAGGGGGTTCATTATCATTTTTGAAATGAGTGCTGGCTCCTGATTATCCACCACTAATTTGTCAATTTGTCAACAACTGCTCATATAACAAGAAGAATGATATTAGATATATAGTCAATAGTGAAGAAAACATTTATTAACCATTCATTACGTGCTAGGTGATGGAGCTACCAATATGAAAAAAGATAATCCTTGCCCTCAAGAAGCTTAGAATCTAATCAGGGAAGACAATACACACAAAAAAGCAGGGTTGGAGAGGAAGTCTGTTAGAGAAGTCTATAAAGTATAAAATGAATGCATGTAGGTGTTAAGTGAGGCAATGTCTGGGAAGATATCTATCCTGCCCCCCTCCTTTTTTCCATCACTTTTTGACATTATTTCTCTAACCAAAACCAGCAAGGCAAATGATCCTGACTCAGCTTGAGGTCAGGGTGAAAGGTATCATACGCAGCCAAGGTGATGGAGTGGGGATGGGGAAGGAGAAATAAGTGATGGTTACATAGCAACAAGTAAGCTTTTCCCAGATAGAAATGAAGTTGTGAGAAGTGTCCATTTGCCATCATTTCCTTGATAGAAATGTTTTCATACAAAATTATAATTAAAGTGCCTATTAACATAATTTTATAAGACCTTTTACTTCCCCTGATCCAGACAATTTAATTTTATCAAGAATATGAAATGATTCCCAAGATACAACACCAAAGGAGAAACCAGAATTGTTTCTAGGTGAACAAACATGTTACAAGGAGAAAGAGGGCAACCATATATCACTAATTGTACTAGACTTGTCCTTTGGATGTCCAGACAATTACTGTAGGTTTACTGTCTCTAAAATAAGACTGAGAATCATTGTGGTCCTGTTTGATTAGCATCTGACAATAGCATTCTCTCTGTCTGTCTCTGTCTCTCTTTCCCTTAGGTAGTGCTCCTACAAAAATGCTACTTGGTTCAGTTTGGCTTCCAATTGAGTTCTATGGTCTTATTGATGCAGTCACTATGGCTAGAAAGGTTCTCTTTAATGTGATAGCAGGTGTTGGACCAAGGCTAGATAGTATTACTTCCATACTCAAAATCTCAAAAGTCTTCTTTCAAATGGGTTATTGGTGAATCCAGTGAATTCTGCATCTGTAGTTGTCACTTCTAGTTTGGTCAGATATGTATAGAGGCCAGTGAGCTGGATGCTTCTAAACAAGCTCAAATAGCTACAAAGTCTTTAATATCTCTTATTTTGGATGAGCCCAAACCAATTACCAAAAAATTTTTCTTTGCAAAGGAATTCTAATGCCACTGAGGGCCCAAATTGCAAATATTCAATGGGATGATTGCTCACAATGGAAACTTTGGTCATCCACTGATCCATTCTCCTCTCAGTTGACCAAAGTCCAGGGCAGTGTGAGGATCCAGGCAGATGAGCTCCTCTCCCATTTCCAGGTGCTTGAAGATGACTGCAAATATCATTTGCTGCAACATCCCCAGTCAGTATCTGATGATGGGCCTGTTTGTCTTATTGTTGAAAATTTCCTTCATGATGTAAAGCACAGACAAGCACTTACATAAGACAATAGCTTTGAGTTTTCTTCTTGAAGAGTATACTGCTTCCCGAAGATACAAATAGGTTTATCTCTTTCAGGTAATTCTTCTAGAGAATCCTGTGGTAAAACAATTATGTGCCTTCCCCACCTGGAAAAAAATCTATTTCTCCCCTGGGCTTCAAAGGGCATCCACAGATGCCTACTCTCCCCAGTAGCTCCTTCCATTGCCTTGCATATCTCTCCAAGACTTTCACTCAATTCTCAACCTGTCATTCTGGGTACATTCCACACTGTACTGTTCCTCTCCCCTCTCCTTAAAGGAAGAAGCTTATAGTTTCACTCTCTAATCAGAAGGGAAGAAGGTGAAAATCAGGTGTAATTGATTGGATTTTGCAAGAGGAAAATATTCCCCAATGATCAATGACATGATAGAGAAGGTTAAGAATCCCAAAATGATTGTTGCTGGAAAAGTCAAAGATGGCATATGCTACATAGGACCCCACTGAATATGAGTTCCTTTCTGGCTCAGTCCTTGGACTGAATGCATGGGATTTTCAAGTTGGAAGGTATCTCTTAGTCCATTGAGTCCAATCCATACTTGAACAACATCCCCAACAAATAGCCATCCACCATTAAGCCTCTAGGGAAGAGGGAATACACTGTCTCCTATGGTTGCCCATTCCATTTGGGGTGGTTTTAATTGCGAACACGTTTTTCTTCATATCAAACCTAAATTTGCCTCTGTAACTTCCATCAGTTGTTCTATTTCAGCTTTCCAGGACAAAGTAGAAGAAATCCAGCCTCTCTTTCACATGATAGCCCTTAAAATTCTGGAAGACAACTATCATCCCCCTACTAAATATTCTCTTCTCCAGGCTACACTTTCTCATTCTTTCCATTGATCCTCCTATGGCATTCTGTCCTCTGAGTTCTTAGAAAGGGGAATTAACCACAAGGAATAGAAAATAATTATGTCTATTCACCTCGCTTCAGTATTACGACTTAATTCATATTTGTAAAGATGTAATGGGCGAAGTCAACACCACCACTTACAGGCAGTTATATTCCCTGGCCTCTCTGCGGTACTAGTTTTTGCTTTTTGTTTCTCATAGCTGTCTGCAATGACTATTACAAGGGTATTTATTAGTAATACTGAGTCCTTTGCCTTTACCCTTTGCCTGGGTAGAGCAGTTCTAGTGTTGTAACAGTGGAGGTGAGCTTGATTCTAGAGCAGAGGCTTTCACTCTATACTGTTTTATACATGTTTTAGTATAGGTTGCTCTGAGTCTAAAAGTACAAAAGAGGAAAGATGACTATTAGTGCATTATTCCTGTGATTGAGAAGATACAGTGGGACAGTGGGGAAAGTGCGAAACTTGGAATCATAGGACCTGGGTTTAATCCTGGATCTACTTCTTAACCCTGTGTGACTTTGGGTAAGAAAATTACCTCCTCTGGGCTTCTTCATCTGTTAAAAAATAAGTATCAGACTCTATGACTTTTTGAATCCATTTCAACTATGCATCTATGATTCTATGATATAGGCACAGCAATACTGGTATGGGCAGCTAAGTGGTACAGTGGACAGAGTGAAGGGCCTGAATTTAGGAAGACTCATCACCCTGAGTTCAAATCTGGACTCAGACACTTATTAGCTGAGTAACCCTGGACAAGTCAATTAACCCTGTTTGCCTCAGTTGCTCATGTATAAAATAAGGTAGAGAAGGAAATGGAAAACCACCCCAAATAGGGTCACAAAGACTTGGACGTGACTCAACAACAATAATTTTGGTATCACCAGGAAAACCTGTTACTTTATTCAGCAGGGTAGAGAAGACATTCATGAAAAACCCAACTTGTAGTCAGGTAATGCTACTAAAAAGCAATTGAATACATGAATTTAAAATGATTCATTGGATTGATGAATAGATTGGATCAGAGGCATTCTATTGAAAAGCAGAGACTGTACTGTCCATATGTATGATACCATGCTGATTCTTAACAAATTTTTAACTCATCTATCAGCTCCTATGCAACATCTTCTCTTTACAGGCAGTAGATGGAACTTGTTGGGGTTAGTTCCCAAAAGAATTAGTAATGAAAGTATTTTGAAAAGTTAAATATCATATAAATGTAAGGTGTTATATTTAATAAGGAGCAATTAACAACATTGAACTGGGGAATTAGACCAAAACTGGTCAAACTGTGCACCCTCTGCTCAGGAAATAACTAAGGTCTATCCATATATCCCACTCTCAAAAAGGAGATAGGGCTTTTCTGAATGCTTTGTGTGTGGGGAGGGGGGTGAGGTTAAAGAATGAATTAAAATTTATTTAATTCACCAACCATTTCTCAAATACCTGTAATGTGCCTCAAGTCTTTCCCCACTCCATTCCATCTTCTGCTCAGTGGTTAAGTTGATTTAAAGTGTAACTGACCATCTCTCTCTGTCTCTGTCTCTGTCTCTCTTTCTCTCTGTCCCTCTCTCCTTCTCTCTTCCCCTCCCTCTCTCTTTTCTCTTTTTCTTCTTCCTTGCCCCTCCTCCTCTCCCTTCCTCTCTTCTTACCCCCCTTCCATACACACACACATGTGCGCGAGCGTGTGCACATACACACACACACACATGTGCGCGAGCGTGCGCACATACACACACACACATCCTCTTTTTTTTTTTAAGCAATCGGGGTTAAGTAACTTGCTCAAGGTTACACGGCCAGGTGTTTCTGGGTGTGGTGCTGAGTGTCTGAGCCTGGGATTCGATCTCCAGGTCATCCTGACACTGGAGCTGGTGCTCTTACTGGCTGTGCTACCTGGCCGCCCCCATACATCCTCTTTCAACAAACATCAGTGTTCCCATATCATCTTCAGAATAAAATATAAAATCCTCTGTTGGTGTTGAAAATCCTCCATAACTTGTCTTCTTCCTACTGTTCCAATTTTCTAACATTTTTCTTTTCCCTCTATGACCCAGTGTCACGGGCCTCTTAGCTGTTTCTTGTGAGTGGCACTTCATCTCTCTTCCTTGAGGATCTTCACTGTCTGGTCTTCTTGCATGAAACTCTCTCCATCCTTATATGACCTTCTTGTTTCACTGGGTTCTTTCAAGTCTCAGCTAAAGTCATACCTCTTCAAGAAGTCTTTTCCAGTCCTTGATTTTAGTGCCTTCTCTCTAAAACTACCTCCAATTTACTTTGGACATATCTTGTTTGTACATATTTATTTGCAAGTTGCTCCCCCATTAGAACCTGAGCTTCTTAAAAGCATTTTGGCCTTTCTTCATATCTCTAGTGCTTAATATAGTGCCTGGCACATAGTAGGTGCTTTATAAATGTTCATTGATTAATTGTAAGACACCGTGGTAGGCATTGGGTATACAAAGATAAAAAAAAAACAGCAAAATACCTTTGACTTCAAGAAACATGCGAGCATAATATAGTTGAATGTAGCATCATAAGAGAAGGTAATACTATCTGATTTTTTTTGGTAGCACTTTAAAGTTTACAAAACACTATACATATGTGTATGTGTGTATCTGAACAAGTTTAAACTGGATCATTAAATTTTAAATGTGATCTTTTATACTTCAGAAATCAGCAAATGCTATACACCAAGGCTTGATTTATACTTTTGTTAATCATCTAAACTTAAGAAGTGAAGGAGAAAATGTTAAAAATGCATTATCTACTTTGTATTGATACCCTGTTTAGTTTCAACTACACAGAACACCCTTCCAGGATAAGCTGAGGGTCTTCACTTCCCAGAATGATTTTTTTTGATTAGGTAAAAATTACTGATTGGGCATTGTCTCAGACAAATTGAGAGTTGGGAAAGACATTAGCTTAAAAAGGTCAAGATCTCCTACTGCATCTGGGGCCATCTCCAGTTGTCCTGATCTATATCTTGCCACTGGACCCAGATGGGCCAGAGGAGAGGGTGAGGCTCATGATTTTGCACAGTCCAGCCTCATTTAAATACAATTCACTTGCAAGTCATAGCATTTCCTTCCTGATATCATGTTCCTCTTCAAGAAACATTACTTTAAACCCACCACCATGTTACTAACTCAAACCTTGAGTGATACTACCTCCCTTAGCCTCACCTCCCTTCTGCTCGGAGGGTGAAATACAAAACTCTTCCCAATGTCTTCCTTTATAGAGGGCAGAAATTGGAATTAGATCATTCCAGTTTGTTTCTGCTGCCCTGACTGGTTTCAATTCCATGGAACAAGATGACCCAGCACTAGGTATCCCTTGGTGTGCCCCCCAGCCAACTTTCCTGACTCCTTTTGTATGCTGTTTCTCTTTTCAGGTGTAAGCTCTTTGAGGTCAGGAATTGTCTTTCTTTTTTCATTACTTGTATACCTAGAACTTAGCATCCTGCCTAGTAATAGTTGTGAAATAAATATTTATTGGATTGAATTGGGAATTAAATTTGAAAGTGCATTCCTTTCCTCCTCCCTCCCTCCTTTCCTTCTTCCTTGTCCCTTGCTTCTTCCCTCCTTCCCTCCCTCACTTTCTTTCTTTCTTTCTTTCTTTCTTTCTTTCTTTCTTTCTTTCTTTCTTTCTTTCTTTCTTTCTTCCTTCCTTCCTTTCTTTCTCTTTCTTTCTTTCTTTCTTTCTTTCTTTCTTTCTTTCTTTCTTTCTTTCTTTCTTTCTTTCTTTCTTTCTTTCTTTCTTTCTTTCTTTCTTTCTTTCTTTCTT
>NW_027187325.1:6349857-6409218 GCF_028583685.1 Petaurus breviceps papuanus | reverse complement strand
CTCTCTCTCTTTCTTTCTTTCTTTCTTTCTTTCTTTCTTTCTTTCTTTCTTTCTTTCTTTCTTTCTTTCTTTCTTTCTTTCTTTCTTTCTTTCTTTCTTCCTTCCTTCCTTTCTTCCTCCCTCCCTGCCTCCCTTTCTTTCTTTCTTTCTTTCTTTCTTTCTTTCTTTCTTTCTTTCTTTCTTTCTTTCTTTCTTTCTTTCTTTCTATCTTCCTTCCTTCCTTCCTTCCTTCCTTCCTTCCTTCCTTCCTTCCTTCCTTCCTTCCTTCCTTCCTTCCTTCCTTCCTCCCCTCCTTCTCTCCTCCTTTCCTCCATAGCCCCTTTCCTCTTTCCCTTCCTTCTTTCCTCCTCCCTCCCTTTTAAAAATTTTTATTTTTAAATTTTTTATTTATTTTTACTTTTCAACATTCATTTCCACAAGATTTCAAGTTACAATTTTTCTCCCCATTTTCCCCCTACCCCTACCCCAACATATTGAGCCTACTCCCTCCCTTTTTTTAGAGCCTTTTAATCGAACATTTGCCAGCACACAAAGGTCTTGATTCCTACTCCTGCGTTTTACAGATGAGGAACATGAGGCCCCAGGAGGTTGTGACCTGTTTCAGGTCACATAGTTGTAGACATCAGAGACAGAATTATAATTTTGAGCCTTTAATTTGAGAGCCAAGGTTCTCTCCAGTCTCTCACAATTTCATTGCATCCTCACAATACCCTAGGCAAATTTGAAGTGCAATCATTATCACGCTTATTTTATGTCAGGAAAATGCATTTCAGAGAGATTAAATGACAAGTTAGTCTATTCTGGCTAGTAAGTGACACAGTCAGGTCTTAAACACAGGACTTTGAGCTCCAAGCTCAGAGTTCTGTCTACTGCACCACACTGCCACATCTGCTTGTTCACCATTAGCTTATTTTAGCAGCAAGTTAGGGAAAACTGACTGATGTGCTACCAGTCATAGAATCTTAGATACAGGAACTCATTGTCATATTTTATCCTGAGCAACAGTGAAAACTATAGTAACTGGGCAGGAGGGAGTGAAGAGAGAGTCTTTTCTCTAAAGCCTTTTTCCCTTCTTTCCTTTATTGAGCACCAGACAGTAGTTCTTGAGCATATATCTCTTCTTAGAAGCTCTTTATTTTTGCCACAATGAAAGATAAGCATCTAAAAGTCTAAAAGATAAAGTTCTGGTCTGTGCTTCATTGGTATGTCAGATGCCTACTTCTGAGACACCATAATTGCAAGCCTGTTCTCTTGGTGACATAGTTTGTTGTTCAATCATTTCAATCATATTCAACTCTTCATGACCCCATTTAAAAAATTGGCAGTAATACTGGGATAGTTTGCCATTTCCTTCTCCAGCTCATTTTAAAGATGAGAAAAGTGAGGTAAACATGGTTAAGTGACTTGCCCAGGGTCACTCAGCTAATGTCCGATGCCAGATTTGAAGTCATGAAGACAAATCTTCCTGACTTTAGGTCTGGCCCTCTCTCTACTCTAGCACATAGCCCTCCAAGTTAGTTTGCCAAATGTAAATTAGCGATGATGATAAATCAACTTCCTATTTCACAGACACTTTAGAAAAATTAATATAGTGTGAAATGCACTGACATCCTTTAAAGAAATGTGCTCCATATGACTAAAAAGTAAAGGTCAGCTAGTATTAGGACATGGAAGAAGCATTTCCAATTAACAAACTTATTAATCAGGGATTTGAGTATGAAGAATAACTATTACCTTAAGAAAAGTTACCATATGCCATAACTACATAAAATAATTGTTTGAGACTATTTGTGCTATCAAGTTCAAATACATTATAATTTACTTATAGACATGGAAGTTCATGAAATGATATGATTTAAAATAATTAATTGCTCTTTCAGGTTATGGACATTTCTCAGTAGCATCTTTAGTGATGATGACTCATTATTATTTAGTCAATTTTCTGTTTCCCCTGCCTTTTCCTCTTCTCACTTTTCAAATATTAGACTAACAAGCATGAACTTTTGGTCCATTGTAGTAGCAAGCACCCTAGCATACCCAGGATGGATGCTAGCACAGACTCTTAGATATGCTTTTCTAAAGGAAAGCAACTCAAAATTGGTTAACAATCTTGCTTTAATCAACATATATCATTTACCTAGTTCAGGGGGAAAAGTCAGGACCCTGAACATCAGAGAATACAAACAGAAGCTACAAGTGAAAATAACACAATTCATCAGGCAGGGCTTTCAGCTGTCTGACCATTATATCCATACCTAGTCAGTTACAAGAGAGGGAAGCATCAACATCGAGGTTTTCAAAGCCAGGGGCTCAATGACTGCTCAGAGTCTTATCTGGCCAAATCACACAACTCTTCCCAGAGTGACCCCCAAAGCAAAATCTCACATTAGGGTATATATAGCCTTCTCCTGGGTAAGAGAATGTCACAACTCTCTTGACCCACTGCCCAATCACAAAGTAACAAGGTGTGGGCATTCCTGAAAAACAAGCCTCCCACCACAGGCACCATGTGATCACATTCACCCTGTTAGGGGGCAGAGTATATTTTCAAATCAGGGAAGGTTCTCAAAGTCACTTAAGCCTATCAAAGGGCCAAGGGGCAGGGAAGATCTTCAGATTCCCATTACACCTATAGTCTAGAATTTGGGTCAAAATGAGGGAATGATTTGAACTTTTGCTCTCTGAATCAAAGGTCTGCCACAAACAGTACTGGATATACCTATATACAAATTCTATTATATTTTAATAAAGAACTTTGATTTTTTACAAGTCATGGAAGAAGATTTAGAAAATAAATAATTCAGGAGAATGGTATTATAAAGTTAATCCTAACCAATGGTATGCTATTAAAGTAAAATATGAATGTGCAAATAGTTCAATTTTATATTTTAATTAGCTCTTCAGAACTAATAACTGACAATTGTCCTTGTTTAGGTCAGATACAATTTTTAAAAGCCTGCTAGTTTTTAAATCTTTAGAAGAAATAATGGAAATGTATTCTTTGCACATTAGAAGGAATAATGGAGATTCAGTCCTAAGCTTCTAATCCATTGTCCCATTGCACAGTTAATTCATGATGTTACACTATATATTAGTCATAACTTTATCCACAGATTAACTACTACATTGGTCTGCATATAGATGACCTTCAAACATTAGCCACACCCTTAAAATTAGAACTATTTAATAGGAAAAAATGTGTAGTTGTACATTGAAAATGCCACCAATGATAGACTTTATTGTGATTTTATGAGAGCTATGTTTGGCAAAACAGAGTGATCAATATTAAGACAAATATAGTAATCAACAGAGTAAAACAAATTCCAAAATTTTCTTTTACGATCAGACCATACTATTCATAATCCCTCAAATATTCTTAATTCATTTTGAACTAAGACTCATTTGCCTCTGCCTGGAATAACCCGTCTTACTCTCCAAATATTCAAAATTCTAAGCACCTTTCAAAGCCCAACTCAAGTCACATTTCATTTGTGAAACCTTCCCTTACCATATGAGGTCGCGGTAATATTTTATTCCCCTTAACTCACAATATTCATTGTATCACTTGTTTGGCACTTCCCATCCCTGCTTTGTGGCTCTCCCTCAATTACCTAGAGTAGTTGGTCAATCAATATTTCTTGAATACATGAATGAGTATTCAAAAATCATCTGTAAGTCTTTTTCAATATTGTATTTTTTCATGACATAGAATTTAAAAGAATCATCGGTTTTAAATCGAGTGTGAAGTCTTAGATTTCAGTTAAGTCAATTCTTTCATTTTATGGTCAAAGAAATACAGGAGTTAAGGGATGTTTTGAGATACTCTAGAAAATAGATGGTTGGTCATTATGCTCCTGGTAAGGAAGTTGTTCGATATTTATTTTGTTGATAGGAATGTGGATGAATAGAAAGATTTCTTGAGCATTCTAGATTAGTATCATGGGTATTGACCCTAGAAAAATGGTAAGGGTCACCTAATCAAACTTCATCATTTTGCATTTGAAAAAACCAACACTGATCAAGGAGAAATGCTATTGCCTAAAGATTACACAGAGGTAACAAACCAGTTGCTAAATCTTTATTCTGTCTCTATTTTCTTTCTCACATATATCTCCTGCTCTCTACTCATGTAACCACCACTCTACTTCAGGCCCTTATCACATCTCACTTTGACTAGTACAAGATCTTCCTCATTGGTCTTCATGCCTTAAGTTTCCTCCCTTCTTTTTTTTTTTTAAAGCAATTGGGGTTAAGTAACTTGCTCAAGGTTACACGGCCAGGTGTTTCTGGGTGGGTGCAAAGTGTCTGAGCCCGGGATTCGATCTCCAGGTCTTCTCAACACTGGAGCTGGTGCTCTTACTTGCTGTGCTACCTGGCCGCCCCCAGTTTCCTCCCTTCTATGGCCCATCTTCCACAAAGTTGTCAAAAGTGATATTTCTAAAGTATAAGTCTAGTGCTATCACTTATATTGACAGAAAAGGGTCTTAACTGAGGTATTAGGAGAACATTATGACATGGAGAGTCACAATGGAGTAGTAGAAAGAATTTTATTCAAGCAATGGATGTTTTGCATTTTTATTTATAAAACTTGTAAAAGTTCATAACATTTTAATTAAATAATGTTTTTATTCGATGAATCTTTCAAGGGCAGACCAGTTATATGGGGAACCCCCACTGTCATGGGGATTTATTTGGGACAGAGAAATATTTTTATATGAAATTGAGTTCTTTCTCTGGGAACCAACTGATCAAATGGCTCTAGAGGGTGTCACCCAGTGTGTTTAGGGGTGGGAAACCTATGATATCTAGGCCACATAGTGACTTTCTAGGTCCTCAAGTGCAGCCCTTTGACTGAATTCAAACTTCATAGAACAAATCCCCTTAATCAAAAGATTTGTTCTGTAAAACTTAGACTAAGTCAAAAGGCCCCACCCAAGGACCTAGAAGGCCACATGTGGTGTAGAAGCCACAAGTTCCCCACCCCTGGTAGAACTTGGTGGTTTACAATACATAATAATTAGAAGAGATTAGGGTGGCTTCCTTCAGGTAAAGGTCACAGGTAAAACCAAGAAAGGTTATTTGTTTAATTTGTCTTTGGGTAAATAAACTCTATCCCAGAATTCTCTGTTATCTATAAGCTCTCTGTTCAATAAGCTCCAGTGGCTCCTCATTGCCTCTGGGAAGAAATGCCTTCTTCTTTGGCCTTTGAAACCCCTCATAAACTGGCTTCAACATGATTTCTGATAGACTAATTAGATTTTACTCCAGTTTCCTCATTTTATGGCCTTCTTGCTATTCCTCACACACAGTAGCCCAGACCCCATCTTTATGCCTTTCTAGAATCTCTCTTTCATGTCAAGAATGCAATCCTTTTATCTACTCACCCTTTAGAATCCGTCATTTTCCTGCAACATCAACTCAAGTGCAACTTCCTAAAATAAACCTTTCCTAATGCTCATGTTGCTAATGACTTCATTCTAAAATCACCTTTTATCTGCTTTGTATATATTTTGGATAAAATTATGTGTACACATTATCCCTCAATAGAATAAGAGCTTCTTTGGAGAATAAGGCATGTTTCATTTCTATTATTTTTTGTTATCCCTGATACCTATCACAAATGACTGGCACAAAGTGTGTGCTTAATAAATGTTTGTTGATTGTTGGATTGACTGATGCTCTACAAAGTGAGATTTTCTCCTATACTATGCTCTCTTTTGTTGAATTATGCAGCTCATATGTTAGAATAAGAGAAAGAATAAGAACGAACACAAGCATACAATAAAAAGCTCGTATTAATTCTCCAGAGTTCTTTTCTTCAGCCTCTACTCAACAACATTTACTGATCCTCAGCTTACAAAAATGGCGGCCAGCTGCTTTGAAATATAAGCAACACTTTTTTTTTAAAGAAGCATCTTTGGGGAATGAAAATCAAGATGCATGGAGCAAGTCAGCTGCTAATAAGCCATTTATGGTTGAAATGCTAGATCAAAATGATTAGATTTAGTGGCATTATATGTATACTTTTGATTACTGTCTTCTCAACTTGGTCTGCTGAAGAGTCAATTATTTTATGCCTGCTGTTTTATGAACCTTAAAGTTTTTAACAGAAATAGTGGAGGAAAATAAAATGGCATTTAATGGAGATAAGTAAAATGTGAACACTCCAGCATAAGTGAGATTTCTCATATAAATGTGTGGAAAGAAATCTCTCTTATTCTCTAAGATGAAATTGTTGCGGTTTGTTCCCTAGGATTATTTCAAACTATGGTAAGAGGGTTATTTGGCTGATGTTGTTATACCTCATAACTGACATTAGTTTAATATTTGTTGCAGTACAGGATGAAGTAGGCAATACATGGATTTACTTAGGTTCTATTAGCTCAACTGGTTAGAATGCATATAATACACTGTATGACAGAGTAGAAAGGCTCCTATATTTGGTGGAAGAGGAACTGGGCTTGTATTGTGGCTCTGATGTTTTGTTTTTGCTTTGTTTTGTTTTTTTACTACCTGTATGATTTTTATTTCAGGTTCTATTGCTGTTGTTCAGTTATTTTCAGTCATGAAAATAAGTCTCCCTGACTCCAGACCCAGAGCTCTGTCTGCTGAGCTACCTAACTGCCCTTACATTTTCCCTCTCTGAAGGATTAGAGGGTTGAATCAAAAATGATTTCTAAGGTAACATCTAGAAACAACTGGCTAGTGTACTGGATAGAATGACAGGCCTGGAATCAGGAAGACTCATCTTTGTGAGTTCAAATCTGGCTTCAGACACTTACTAGCCATGTGACTCTGGGCAAGTCACTTAATCTGTTTGACACAGTTTCCTAATGTCTAAAATGAGCTGGAAAAGGAAATGGCAAACCACTTCAGTATCTTTGCCAAAAAAACCCCAAATGGGGTCACAAAGAGTCAGACACAAACAAAACAACACAATAACAAGGTACATTCTAGAGCTAAATTCTGTGTTCCCTTATGTGACCCAAATGACTTCACACAGAGGAAATAAAAATATTTTCCATGGCCATAAAATGATTTATTTAAATCTGGTCACCCACTCCAAGGTGTGGCATCAGTCACAAGTGGGACAATATACAAGTGCCTAATCGAATTGGTGTGTGATAGCAGACTTTTGGGTCAGAGTTGAGTGGCAGTCACTAGGAAAGACCATGGCAGTTTTGTCAACCAGAGCAGGAAGCAGTTGTCAAAATGTGAATCAGGAGCTGAAGTTCAGGAATTGAGAGTTAATATTAACAGAAGTCAGAACCTGTAGCTCAGTCTCAAATGCTTTGTAAGCTCACTGTATGCTAGAATTTGGTATGAAATCCATGTCAAGTTCACTAGTCCCAACCTATACGTTGTGGAATTTGCGTCTTCTCTTGTTAAGGAAAGCAGAAGGCTTTCATGTCCCCTGGCCTGAAGAACCTCTTGTTAGTGATTCTCAAACGATATTAAACTATAGTGTAATAATAATATCTGAAGTTTCTACAAGATTTTTGATGAAAGCTATATAATCAAAACATATGGTTTATTGATTATGGTTCAGTATTATTATCTTGATGTTCCATTAATAATAAAAACATCACACACATGTAAACATATTACCCATAAATATATATTGCACATATGTATATGTAAATACATATTATATATATATGTTTATATGTATATATCACTTTACAAACTGCTTTCTGCACAACAATGCTGTGAAGCAGGGAGTGCACACATTGTTAATATGTATTTTATATATCAGAAAACTGAAGCACAGAAAGGTTGCAACCTTCCCAAGATCACATGGTTACCATGTATCAGAGCCCAGACTTACATTCATCTTGAAACTCTCGTCCAGTCTAGTGCTTTTGTGCAAACTGCCAGAAAGCATTAAAACTAGTCTGAAGTGGGTGGGATGGAGTGTGTGGGGGTATTTCTTTACATTTTTATAGTTCTTGATACTTTTCAAAGCCTTTCTGATACATAGTCTGACACACTGTTTCCCCATTTTGAATGATGAATAGGGAAATCTGCAGCATGTTATCCAAAATCACTCATCTAATTAGTGTTAAAGTCACTATCCAGGTGTTCTGAGCCTCTGGTCAGTTCTCTTTTGAACAAATCACATAGTCCATCAACATTGCAAAATAGATTTTTTTAGTTCCAAAATGTGTTGGAATACAAATCTTGGTCATAGGATACTTGACTATATCAAGCAACCAATTTCATGGCATGGCCTTATTGTTTGGATCTAATTAGTAGTTATCTCCTTAAAAAAAGTTGTCAGTAAAAAAAAGTATATTTAATAGTCTGAGCTATGATGTTGCTTGCTAATTCTATAAGAAGGCCTGTTAAACGTTTCTTCCCTACCTAACTCCTTTTCTCCAGTTAAATTATTGTATTCACTGTCCACTGAAAATGCCTTATACATTCTTAGCTTTTCTTATTCCATTCCCACCTGGAGTTCCCTGCTCCCAACCCACTTCCCCAAATCATCTATCATAGAATGTTAGAACTAAGAATGTTGGAGATTACATAAAACTCCCTCATTTTATAGACCGAGAAATTAAATTCCAGAAAACCTAAATTATTTTTTGTGGTCACAAAATTAGAAATTGGCAGAGCAAGGTTTCAAGTTCAGTGTTCTTTCCACTATAGTATGCTTCATCTATTTCTTTTCAAATATCACCTGTCCTTTATCTGTATACTTCAAGTTGTTTTCCAGATAGCCTTCCCTGATCATTGTAGCTAGTCAAAAGGAATTTATTCCTTCTCTGCCCTAAGAAGAATGTGCTTTGGTTTGAAAACCAATGGACTAGGAATCAGGGAATGTGGACATTAGGCCCAACTTTGGTACATGACTTTGATTGAATTCTCTCATCTCTCTGGCCTTGATTTCTTCGCTATAAATGGAGGACTTGGTTTATTCTCTCTAAGATATCTTTTGGTTCTAGCATTCTGTAATTTGCATCCATGTATCTCTAGTACTTTTCTGGCAATTGATGGATATACGGGCCTCATGATATTTCTTGTACCATTGAGCTTTTCCAATCTAATTTTGCATGGATGTCTTGTCTCAGCAACTCGATTGCAAACTTCTAAGGAAAAAGACTTTCACTTCCATATTTTTCTATCCCCTTTAGTACTTGACAGAGGTCTGGGTGCCAAGTAAATACTCAATAAACAGTTGTTAATTTGAGTCATTTAAATTATTTTTATTGAAATAGTAACAAGAGAAACATTTGAGCATTTTACTTTTTTCTAAAAATGATTTCTTTGCAGAACAGGAAAACGAGGGCTCTCATCAGCTAGTAGAAGTCATTGTTAGATTTGGGGGACAAAAAGGATATGGAGAAAAGAGTTTGCTCTTCTTACGCCTCCAAGGAAATGGGTTTTCTGCATTCAAAGCCAAATGGTGCAACTGGGACTCGAAAGGATAAAGGAAATCATTTTATAAAGGACAAAAAAAGCAAACAACAGCTATTGAAAATGTCATTTCCTTAGCTCTTGGAATATGGATAATGACTATGTCTGGAAGATATGAAAACATCTGGATAAAAAGTGAGAAATTCAGTGACGCACCTGCATACTTTGTCCACAAGACTCCAAACTGTGGTGTATTTGAAAACATGGAGATAAATGATTTAACTGTTTAGCTCTTATCCAGATGTTTGGTCTTGTGGTATGTCAAACATTCAAATTAATCACAGTTTTCACCTTTTATCCAAATGTTCACTGTCATTAAGAGGAAAGTCATTGAATGGATATAAGGAAATAAGTAATTACCAAGAACAGAAAGATGACTTTATAAAAGCCCCCATGCAGTTCAGTAGCTGGCCAGTATGGACACATAAGAATAAGCTAAAGATTCACATTATTTCATAAATAAAATAAATCCTCTTATAAGTTACAGTAAAGAATAAAATTTAGAACTTAATAAATGTGACTATGTGGGGTAATATTTAGGTGTTCACATCTAGTGTGAGATGTTTGTAGAATTTTAGCACTTAATTATTTTTCATTTCTTCTTTTGGTCTGTTTCTTCTTTCATGGAATGACTAATACAGAAATGTTTTACATGCTTGCATATATATAACCTATAGCAAATTGCTTACTGCCTTAGAGAGAGGGGAAGTAAGGGAGAGAAGGAGAAGATTTGGACCTCAAAATAAAAAAAAAGTTAAAATTTGTCTTTACATGTAATTGGAAAAAATGGTGCACTATTTAAAAAGAATTATAGCACTTAATAAATTACTTTGTGATAATTAGGAATATCAGAGTTACATTTTTGAATTAGTATCAGAAAATAAAAAAGGGGTTGTGTCCAGAATTATATATGGGTTTGTTTTGGAGTGGGGGAGGCAAGGTAATTGGGGGTAAGTATTGCCCAAGATCACACAGCTAGTTTAATAAATGTCAAGTGTGAGGCCAAATTTGAACTCAGGCCCTCTTGACTTCAGGGCCTGTGCTCCTATCTACTGTGCCACCTAGCTGCCCTTAGAATTATTCATGTTCTTAAAATCTAAGGAATATAGTTTTATATACCAGACAGCATCAGTGTGACAGAGAAAACATTCATGAAAGATGAAATCCAGGGCTACTTTTTAGTCACAGAAATTAATATATTCCAAAGATTGTATGTTATAAAATCATAGATTTGGAGCTGGAAGGCATCCTAAAGATCATCTAGTTAAACTTTTCCATTTTACAGATTAGTAAAGTGAGGCCTGGAGAAATTAACTTTCTTGTTCAAGGTAATACAAGGAAAATAGATGAGGATTGTGTTATCTCAGGGCAGAAATGAAAGCAGGATGGTGCTATCCAGAAGGGGCAAGACTAGCAGTCCAATAGTAACAACTACAGTGTGTGATGACTGACTTTGATAGACTTGGCCCTTCTCAGCAATGCAAGGTTCTCAAACAAAGTACTCATTATGGAAAATGCCAACAACATCCAGAGAAAGAACTATGGAGTCTGAATGCAAAACAAAGCTATTTTCTTTCTTTTTTGTTTGTTTGCTTTGTTTTTTTCTTTCTCATGGTTCCTTCCTTCCTACGTTTTAATTATTTTATACACCATGACAAAGGTTAAAATATGTTTAATAGGAATGTATATGTAGAACCTGTATCAGATTGTATGCCATCCTGTGGAGGGGGAAGGAAGGGAGGGGAAAAAATTTAGCACTTATGGAAATAAATGATGAAAACTAAAAATAAATAAATTAACCTAAAAATAGATGTAACACTACAAATGAGCAAAAGAGATCTAAAAGATATCACAAGTCTAGCCAAGCAACAAGGCAAATGGAAAGAGGTCAACTGAGGAAAAGAAAGATTATGATTTGGAACTATGTGCTTAGATAGACAGGAAATGTCCAGCATCTAGCAGCTTTGGTAGGAGACAGAATCCGAAAAAGGAACACCTAGAGCCAGAGAAAGTCTTACAACTACCTTGCCTGGGTCTACTATAAATTTATGTTTCTGAATCTCAGCTGGGCCACAAACGTAGCCAAGAAATCCTTTTAGTCCTTCCCAGTTCATCCTAGATGCCACTTCCCACAAATCTTTTCCAAATCTTTTCTCTCCTCAAGCCACCTATGGCACCCTTCCCCCTTCTCCTGACAGCTGAGCCCTGCACCTCACACACTACTGAGAAAATAGAGTTGTTCATCATAAGCTCCCTCTTTTCTCCTTCTTTACATCTCACAATCTCTTAGCAACTCCCTATCTCTGCTCCTTTACATCAAGCTTTGGTGAAAAGATGGCCCTCCTCTCTGGCTAGACCAACCCATATATAAATATGTTTGTGTGTATATGTATGCATGTGTGTATACATACACACATGCATATAGGTACATATACATACAAGCATATATGTGTATGTGTACACGTGTGTGTGTGTGTGTGTGTGTACACACATATCCCACTACCTCTTGTGTCCTCCAATCAGTCAATTATTTTTGAAGTACTGTGTACCAGGTACTGTGCTAAATTCTTGGGATAAAAACATAAAAAAGAAAGGGAAGAGAACACATAAAAGAAAGCTGAAAGAGATAGGGTTGGAGGGAAGGTAGCCAACAGTCCAGTCCAAAGGATTACAGTTCAGTGAGAAATGACGAGTTGTCTGGCCTGGGAACCTTCTTTAAATGAGTACTTTGCGAGTGGTTACTTGCTCTGCCCTCCAGCTCTCCAATTAGAGGGATAGAGTATTGATGAGGTATGAGTACCAAGGCTGATACAATCTGGAAGGATGATGAATTTCCTGATTGTGAGGTTCTTGTCAGTATGATTGAGTTCAGTTCAAAGGAGACTTGCCAGGTGGGAAATCCCTTAGTAGATTGTTCTTTCAATTATTTACCTTCTTTCTAATATTCAATCTCTCCTTATCTATTGGTGCCTTTCTTGCTGCCTCACAAGCATGCCCAGAGCCTCCCTATCCTTAAAAAATGAAAAATCATGACAGCCCTCACTAGACTTCTTGTCCCTCAAGCTATCATCCTATTCCATTCCTTCCTTTCTCATCAGATACTAGAAAAATACTGCCTCCATTGAGAAAAAATGCCTCTAAACATAATTCATTGCCTATACTTCCTTCTCAATTCTTTGCATTATGAACTCATAACTCAACAGAATCTGCCTTCTCCAATGTCACCAAATGATATCACAATTGTTATATCAAATGACTTTTTTTCAATTCACATCCTTCTTCACCTCTCTTTAGCAGTGGGCTTTTTTCATCATCCTTTCCTCCAAGATCCTCTCTTCTTACTGGATGATCTGGATGATCACCGGATGATCATATCACTACTTTCATTGGGTTGTCCTCCTACCTGTCTGATTGCTTCTTTTTAGTCTCCACTGCAGGGTCATCATCCATAAGACAAGCCATTCTAGTCCTTCTCTGTGATCTCTCTTAGTGACATTACCACTTCACATGGTTTTAATTATCATCTCAATGTTGATGAGATTCAGAATTATATATCCAGTTCCATTCTTATTCTAAGTTCAAATGTTGCCTGATGAATTCCTTATTTCCATTTCCAACTGAATGTTCCTCATGCATGTTAAATCTAATGATCCAAAAAAAGTTCTTTATTCCCTTCCCCCAAAACTATTACTCTGTCAAAAGTGCTACCATCTATCTACACACACACGTGTGGACACCATGCACACCTCTCATGTATAATTTCTGCTTCCCTACAATGCCTTTATTACCTTCTCTCTAATCTGTATATATCTTGTAAATATCTAGTGATGTAAGTTTCTTGATTCAAAATATGTATTTTTGCCTTCCTTCACACCTGGAGTTCTTAACACAGTGCCTGACACATTCTAAATACATAATATATATTTTTTGACTGACTCATGTAATGAAAAACCCAAACATTAGGCCAAACAGATAGACTCGTGAGGTACCATTTCTGGGAACTTTGCCTCTCCATCATGTTGGCAATAGCCAACCCACAGAGGCCAGGGATACATACAGGATCTCTTTAAGAGTTGAAGCAAGTGACAACAATTAGATGGGGGGGGGGGTAGGGGAAAGGAGAAAGGCGCGGGGGGGGGGGGGGAAGGGGGAAGGAGGCTGGAGACCAAGGCAGGAGTTTCAAATGAATTTGACCCAGCTGAGGAGATTCTGGCCAGTTTCAGGAATCTGGCTTTTGACAAAGTTTGTTAGTAGACTTTTGATTTAATTTAAGGAACTGTTTTTCAGCTAGAGAGATTTTTAAGAATTGAATTCAATCAACCTTCTTCCCCCATTGCTGTCATTTTCATACTATTGTTCTCTCCCAATACTTTATCACAGCGAGAATTTGAACCAGGCTTCTTGAAGCCTTTACCAGCATAATGTGGATGAGAAGGGTAAACATAAATACTATGAATTTTGAGGAATATGTGATACTAAGATGAAAAAACTTTGGGTCAGGCCTGGGGACAAACTCTATGGACTTCTCCAAGCATGAGCAAAGTTGAGGCCATGGGGTGTATCATTCTAGGTTTGGTCATCTGGGAATAAAATTTACTGGCCAGAACAACTCATAAAATTATGTATGAAATGCAATAGACACATGGCCTCTTGGGCGCACACTGGAAGCTCTTTCAGATTCATAGCAGCTGCCTAAGATTACACCTTCCAGCATAGGCCTCAAGAATTCAGAATTACACTCCTTCCTTCTGCTGTGGCTGCCATTGGGGCTATGCGCCACCGTAGCCATGGCTATCTGGTACCCCATGGCTGTGGGCCTCAACAAAGGCCACAAGGTTATGAAAAACTTTTCGAAGCCATGACACTGCCGCCGCCGTGAGCGCTTGACCAAACACACAAAGTTTGTGAGAGATATGATCCCGGAGGTGTGTGGATTTGCCCCTTATGAAAGGTGGGCCATGGAATTATTAAAAGTCTCCAAGGATAAGGGAGCCCTTAAGTTCATCAAAAAAAGGGTGGGAACTCACATCTGAGCCAAGAGGAAGAGAGATGAGCTCAGTAATGCCCTAGTTGCCATGAGGAAGGCTGCTGCCAAGAAGGACTAAACTGGACTCTACCAGCCTTCCCCACTTACCCAATAAAGATTTGACAAATAATAAAAAAAAAGAATTCAGAATTACTTTGGTGCCAAGATGAGTCATTGTACAAGGAGTCAGAAAAAGGCCAGATAACACCCTGATCCTAAAATTAAATGAGCATTCCCTAAAACAAGCCAAAGATCACAGATAAAGATCCATGAGGTATCAGATGTAGGAGTGTAGGCATGGAAAAGAATAATAATATCTTTTTCTCATTTTTGAAGTCGAAGTTGTAAAGGACCTAACCTGGGTGTAATTGACTTTTGTACCTGATTTGGAGATCAGCTTTGAAGACAAGCTGAAGGTTTCAGATTCTTTCCTATCCCCCTTTTATTATATTGTATGAATTCAGCAAATATGTACAAAGGCCCAGATCAAAGGAAAATACTGTCTTTTATTTCTTCTCTGTGGCTAGTGAGGTTTATGCTAATCTTGCTTGGACTAAGGGTCAGAGATTCAGGAGATTAGAGACACAAAATAGCATTTAACCTGGAGATAAATCAGATCTTTTGGCTGATGGGGAGCTGTCCTATAGGGATATTAGGGAAAAAAGGAGATGCAAGGGCTGCATTTCTTCTTACTGCTGGTAGCAGGGATTTATGCTAAGAGAATTGGAATTTCAGAGGCTAAAAAGCAAATAATACAAAACCCACCAAAACTCCAAGGAGAATGGCATTCTAGTGAAACTGTTTTCTACCTCCTCTGTGAAGATATTGATCACATGCCTACTGGTAAAGATGGAACTCTGCTTTTGAGATGCTGACTTGGTCAGACTTTGGAGTATAATTACCTTTAGAATGTTTGTATAAAGTCTGGTTTAAATTCACAAGCTAAAGAAAGAATTCATGTATATCATAATTATTGGTCTTGTGTTATCATTTCAAATAATTCCTATTTTCTTTCCCCATAGATTGTTTAATCAATAGTGATGGACTATAAATTAAGGATAATAAGATCATAGATTTCCAGCAGGAAGGAAATTTCGGGGTCATCTGGTTCCACTCTCATTTTATAGATGAGGAAACTGATGTTTACCCAAATCACTTAACTTCAGTATTATTGAATTATCTTTTTTTTTCTTTCTGGTAGGACTACAGTTTAGAACCTTCTGCCTCATAGGAGTCTGACCTCTAATCTCTACCAGACTGAATAGATAATATAGTATGTAACAGAAAATTGCATAAACATAACATTTACTTCCTGCATCAGAGGCATAGGCCAGTAGCTTGGAGAATGCTAGGGGGCATGATCTGGACTATGAATCATCAAAGGAGACTGAGAACAATTGCCTACTATTTGGCATGGTTCTAGGTGCTGGACATATACACACACACACAAAATGAAACAATTTAAACTCAGAAGAAGTGTATATTCTATTGGGGGGGGAGAAATACACAGAACTTTGTTTTATACACACACATATATATATGCATGTATGTATATCTATATATAATCT
Organism: Petaurus breviceps papuanus; assembly: GCF_028583685.1. Lineage (NCBI taxonomy): Eukaryota > Metazoa > Chordata > Mammalia > Diprotodontia > Petauridae > Petaurus > Petaurus breviceps. Next base: position 6,393,204 of record NW_027187325.1, on the reverse strand, counting down.
GCATATGCATATAATATTCATCATGGAGTAAAATACAAAGGCACTATGAGAGGGAAGGCACCAAGAAAGAAGACTTGCAGAAGATGGTGCCTCAGCTGCATCTCAAAAGTAAAGGCGAACTCTATGAGGCAGAGCAAGGAGGGAATATATTTCAAATGTGAAAGACTGACAGTGAAGAAGCAAAGAGAAAGGGCCAGTATGGTTAGACCAGAATGTAGGAGGGAGAGTAATGTCGAGTGGGTTTAGAAAGTAGTTTGAGGACAGGTTGTATAGGGCTCTAGAAGTTAAACAGAAGAGATTATTATTTATCTGAGAAGTAATAGGAAAACACTGAAGTTGATGGAGTAGAGGAGATGCTTGGTCACATTTGTGCTCAAGGAAAATTATTTTGGCAGCAGTGTGTGGAATGGACTGAAAAGGTGAGAGTCTGGAGGCAGAGACACCAATTAGAGAGTGTTACAATAATCTAGATGAAAGGTGATAGGGACCCAAACTAAGGTGGTACCTGTATGAGAGGATATAAGCATACAGATGCAAAATATTTCATGAAGATGGACATAGAAAGATTGATAACTGATTGTGCATGAGGAGTGAGTACTCCAGGATTAAGTTAATTAAGATTAACTCCAGGGTCAGGAGGGGAATTAACGTAGGATTAGAGGAATATAACTCTAGAGCTGGAAAAGAACCCAGGGACTGTCTAATCTAACTCCATCATTTTACAAATGAGAAATCAAAAGTTCACCCACAAAGGTTAAGCAACCTGTCAAATAGCATTCCATAAATGTCCTCTAACTCTGTGTTGCTGTTCAGGCATTTTTCAGTCAGGTCTGACTCTTTGTGACCCCATTTGGGGTTTTCTTGGCAAAGTACTGGAGTGGTTTGCATTTCCTTCTCCAGCTCATTTTACAGATAAGAAAACTGAGGCAAACAGGGATAAGTGACTTGCCCAGGGTCACACAGCTAGTAGGTGTCTGACACTGGATTTAAACTCAGATCTTCCTGACTCCTAGCCCAGTACTCTATCCACTGTGCCTCCTAGCTGTATGTCCTAATCAAAGTGCTCTCTTTATTGTCCCCCATGTTTCATGGTTTTGGGGTTCCTGTTGAGTGTTACATTCACAACTCGTCGTGTTTATATACATAGCTAACACTTTCCTTGACTTTTTCCTTTATACTTCTTATTCTCCCTTTAAATATCTTTCTCTCTAATTCAATTGCCTAATTCTTTCATGGGGTTGAGTCTAACAAACATCATCCTGTCCACTTATGAAAAGATAGCAAAATAAAGTAGCACTGTCTCCTACTCTATGTTAACTACTTCTTGCTTCTGGCATTTCTTGAGACATTCGTGCTGAACGTTTTGTTTCATGGGCAGCTTGGCTCTTCTGATACCTTGCCTCAGGTGAGGCCTCATGTAGTGACAGAACACTCTGAAGTTCAGCTCCTGGTGAGCTCCATTCCTGGATCAACCTGCTAGTACTGAACAAGACAACATCTTCTGTACCAAATAATTAAAAGAGAAAGAAAAAAAGCAATTCATCAAAACTAACCAACACATCAGTCAAATGTGACTGCATTTTAAATGTTTCATACTTACAGTTCTCCATTTCTTAAAAAAAATAATCCTATGTAACTGCTGCTGAATGGTAAAAGAAAATAGATTATACCTTTTCGCATCTCTTTTTTGGGGACAAACTTGGTCATTATAATTGCAAAGGATTCAGTTCATGGTTTTTTTTATTCTTTCTGTTTGCATTCTTGTAGTTAGTGTGCATGTAGTAACTCTTTTTAATTTAGTTTGCATGAGGTTATAAGAGTTGAAGCTCATGTTTCAAAAGTTTGCTACTGTCATAGAGTCATTGACTTCCAGACTATTGGGAATAACTGGAAGATGCCTTAGCAAATATCCATCCTCTTATTTTACAATTAATGAAAGTGAGGTCAATGTAACCTCTACCCAAATAGGAACCATTCCACTCTATATTTGACTGATGGTTATTTGAATTAACACATCCAGTAACAGGGAGTTCACTCATTTTGTACAGTTTTAACTTTGAGAAAAATCCAACTTATTTTTATTATTTTTACATGACACATTATCCAGATTCTTCTATATCCAGATTTAATTCTTCTGTATACTTTTGTTTTCTTTAAATGTAACACCCTAAATGAACATTAATATAGATAGTTCTGTTATATTATGATATATGCATTGCCCCAAAGAATCCTGCTATGCAAAATTGTGCAATAGAGCTTATGGAGAAAATGGAATTGGGGGCACAGTGCTCAAAATTCATTAGTAATACATAATAAAAGATGACTCTTATAAGGAAAAAACACAGTTTTAATATGGTAAATGATTAAGAAATATAAAAACACCTAGAATAAAGTAGTACCCCCTGCACAGCCTTGGGATACTGCTCAATCAGAGCCCTGGGCATGTGCAAGAAATCATGTTTAAACACAGTGGGGATGGGGTATGGTGCAATCAAGTTCTTCTTGATCTCAGCTCCTATTGTATCAGAAGATATATACTGCTAGTTCCCTCAATGATTTCTGGTCCCTCTGAAGTTTTCTCTTTGAATGAGAAAAATTCTTTCTCATTTGTCCTCCAAAAATTCCTCATTTTAGATTTAGGTCTTCCTTAATAAACGTGGTGGTAACCTTTTTTTACATCCACTGATCTTAATGATTTTGTTTCCTGAACATCCTAATGCATTCTATTCCAGTTGATTTGTCTGAAGGAAATTCACTATCCTAATTATTAGAACTGAAAGTTATTTGCATGAAGCTTTATATGAAGCTTGGCTTTTGTATTTATTATTCTCAGTTGGCAGCTGGATTTTGTTCCTCTCTAGTGACTATGAACTTGGCTGCCCATGTGCCTTGATGGTGGTGGTTATTACAGTTTTAGGTTTGGCTCCATGTGTCTAGTCTCTGCAAGGATCTCCATTGTATTACTTACACATCCTGCTGAACTTCTAGGCTTCTGTCTCTGCTAGCCATTTCTCTGGTTATCTTTCAACTTGTTGGTAAAATTGTTAGATAATTTTCAGGCTTACAGCTCTGTTCCCCTACCCATTCACTTTTCTTTCTACAACTTTTCCTCAAGATGTAGTTTGTCCTATGTAGGAATTATTTTCTAGGAATGAGCTTCACAACAGAAAACAAGTGTTGTATGTACGTGTGTGTGCGTGTGTGTGAAAATTGATTACGAAATTTTCCCTATTGGCAAAGGGAGGGTCATAGCATTACAGAATGTAGTAGTAAATGGTAATTTGATATCATAAAAGTACCTATTCTTTTTCTTCTGGATGACACAGAAATATAGTCACTGGATAGGAGAAAGTCTATTTTGTTTTACTGTACTTTTATTTTAGGGTAGATTATAGTGATTCTTAATTTGGGATCAGTGAATTAAAAAACTATTTTGACAATTGTATTTCAATATGGTGGGTTGTAATCTTATACATTTTATGCATTCAAAACCTTTCTAAAACTAAAACCATTAAAAATTCTTTTGAAAAGGAGTCCATATACTTCACCAAATTGCCAGAGGTGTCAATGACCCCAAAATGGTTAAGAATCCCTGGAATAGAGAAAATATATTCTAGCCCTACTCTTTAAATTCATTCAGGGCTTCCCTTCACATATTGACAACAACCTGTTGACCTACAAGTTATGGTCCAAGTATAGGGACAAATGAGAATTATTTGACTGGTGACTGATCTTTGGTAGGACTGCGTATCTGCTTTATTTAATTGCTTCTTCATTATTTAGCTTTTGGAATATCATCCATTAATCACCTGTGAGTTAATAATTCTAAGTTCCATCCATTAAGAAAACGAAGTCATTAGTTAGACAACCAACAACAAATTCAATGTATGTTGAAAGCAATCACAATACTGGATAAAGGCCAACATTTGCCTCATAGCCTGCTAGTTAATAAGATGTAGCAAGCACATTTAAGGAGAATGAAGAGAAGCAGAGAGTTTTATTTTCCGTTTACAACTCAGAAATAGTGCCTGGGTGAATCTAGTAAACATAGTCTATCTTCTTTTGGAATTTCCAATCTCCTTTGAGCTTGTTATGCTCCACTGAAGATTAAAAACACACCTATTGTGACTTTATGCTGGAATTAGATACATTATCACGGGAAGAAATTTTGGAGAATGAAGATGTAAATGCAGCATGAAAAAATGAAAATAACTAGAACTATCCAAATGGAATATATATATATATATATATGTATGTATATGTACATGCGCCTGTATGTCTGTCTATCTGTCTGTCTGTCTGTTTTTAAGTTCAGTTAGATGGCTCAGTGTATACTGCAGAGGGCCTGTAATCAAGAAGACCTGAGCTAGTATCTGGTTTCAGACATTTATTAGCTTGTGTGATCCTGGGTAAGTCATTTAAGCTTTGCTTGCCATAGTTTCCTCATCTGTAAAATAGGGATGATAATGGCATCTATCTCTTAAAGTTATTGTGAAAATCAAATGAGATAAGTATTGTAGAGCTTAGCAGAGCTCCTGGCATATAGTAAACAGTATATAATTGTTAGCTATGATTATATTAGCTATTTTATTAAAGGTCATTTCAGAGACTACAATTACATTTCTAAAGGGAGAATTTATACATTGATTCCCTAATTTGTCTTTAGCAAGCAGTCCCCCCCAACCTCTATATTTCCATTCATTGCTAAGGAAAGCTAATATGTCAGGTAGTATGTTCACTTTCCTTATATCATTACCTATATGAAAGAAAAGAGATTTCTTAGAAGACACTACCACATCGTGTGTTAGTCCACATTTCTTCTAGTCTATTATCTTCGAGGACACTTTCTGATAGTGATCTCTCTGACTGTGATAAAGCGCCAGAATACATGGAAGACACAACAGACTCATTGTCACATGACAAGCATAACCTCTCTAGAGATCTTTATGCTTTTGGAGAACATCTATCTATGTGTGTATATGTGTATATACATGAATGTATATATGTACGTGTTTATATCTATCTATCCATCCATCTATCAATCTATCTATCATCTATCTATCTATCTATCTATCTATCTATCTATCTATCATCTATCTATCATCTATCTATCTATCTATCTATCTATCTATCTATCTATCTATCTATCATCTATCTATCAATTTATCTATCTTTGCCAAAAGAAACTACAAAAGGTGACATACAAGGCAGAAAGAGATATGCGACTTAATGCCAACAAAGGTATGGAAATGGTAGAGGTCCCTTGATTCAAATGGAGCTTACATCCATTAAATGTACCATAATAATATCATAATTATTCTGTTTCTCCAGAAACAGAAAAGCCTTTTTTGGAAATCATCAGTGCTAGAGGACTCCTGCCTTTATTAGTCCCTGTAGTTGTTTTTATTCTTGTTGGACCTTTGTTTCAAAGAGGACCAATGACATTATAGCATGAGATCTTGACTTGAATTTTCTTTTTATTTAATTGTATCTAAATACATTTAAGAGAGGCAAAGTTGCACGAAGTAGTCAGCCTCAATTTATTCTAGAGTCACCAAAGCCCAGTGGCAAGACAAAAATCAGGATGACAGGTGATAACCTAGGATTTAGTAGATGACATTGGCATCTTCAATGTCTGATGAAGGTCTAAGTGCTCAACAGCACCTGCTTCAACTGCCTTCATGGCCATTGGAACAAATTGTTCTCATCAGGACATTTTGCCAGGGGAAGTCTTCTGTAATTATCCTTTAGAAGCATGATTACCTCCTTCAAATCATGATCACATATGATAGCATATGTTTTTTTTTTAAGTAATTGGGGTTAAGTAACTTGCTCAAGGTTACACGGCCAGTTATTTCTGGGTGTGTTGCTGAGTATCTGAGCCCAGATTTGATCCCCAGGTCATCCCGACACTGCAGCCGGTGCTCTTACTTGCTGAGCCACCTGGCCGCCCCGTGATAGCATATGTTCTCTTTGACACATATAACCATTCTTTAACATATTGGCTTCAATGCTGATATAGGGAGAATGAATAGCATGGCTATGTCTAATTGTGTTTTACTGACAACTTATTGTAAATAGTCATTTCTCTCAAAGAGATAATACCCATTTAAAGGGTAAACATTTCACTTTGTAGATAAGATTAATATCATTTTATAATTAGATTCCATTATCTAAAGTTTTTGGTAGGTACTTTCTGCAGAACCACAATTTGAGAATGCTGAAGAAAACTTGCTCTACTCCAATGAATCATATAACTTGACCTTGCTGACTGAGATCTACAGAATTAAAGAATTCTTGTAAAAGAAGAGATGCTAGTGGTGATCTATTCCAAGAAAAATTCATTTCTTAAGAATAATCCTCACATTTTAGGATGTACCAGAAATCCTATGGTATGGTATCCTATGACACTGTTTCCGAACCTTCACCATCTTCATATGCCCTTCCCTAATGCTCTAGTTTGTTAACATTCATCTTAAAATGTGTCATCTCAAATTGAATATTGACTCAAGATGTGGTCTCACCTGGACAGAGGACAGCAGGGCACCATACACACCTTCCAAATTGACCTTTTTCTTCCGGTCAAGAGAAATAACTGTTACATCATCATTTGGCATTTACTCTTCATTTGCCTCCTTAATTATTTTTGCACCTGTGCATGTATTTTTCCCAGCTCCTTGATATTGCTGTTATGGTTCATTTGGTGGTGCAATGGAAAGAGGGCCAGCCTTGGAATAAGAAAGGCTTATATTTGGGAACTCAAATCTAGCCTCAGACACTGGCTATGTGACCCTGGGTAAGTCACTTAACACTGTTTGCCTCAGTTTCCTCATTTGTCAAGTGATCTGGAGGAGGAAATGGCAAAAGATTTCGGTATTTTTGCCAAGAAAACCCCCAAAGGGTCATGAAGTATCAAACATGATTGAAAATGACTGAATACTCCTTGATCTTAGTTCCCCCCAAATTAAACAAGTAACTCCTGGTGAAGACTGTGGACTCTTCAGAATATGTTTAAATTAATAATTGTAGAAAATGTTCGATAATAAGCTCCTTGAGAGGAGGAACTTTTAATCCCCATAACGACATGCACATAGTTGATTCTCATTAAATACTTGCTGATGAGGAGGTTGAAAACAAAGATAAAGATGATATTTCAGGTGATTCAGCAGAAAGCTGCATTGGAAATCTCATCCATTCCTATTCTTTAGGCCTATATACACAAATGGTGCTGTGATTTTTCTCCCCATTTTCTTTTATGTATTACAAATGCCTCTGATTTGCTCTTTTACAACCATATAAGTTGTGTTTCTGAGCATTTTTCTATGCTGCATTTCATTTTATCATCTCTTGTCTATATTTCCAAATGTGTCCATTTATTCAGTCTGTTTTTTTTTCCATGTGAGCTGTTATTTACAATGCCACCTAATTTAATATTGATGTAACTAAGACCAGGGAGCTATTTGCATAGCCTTGTAGATCACTGATTGAAAATTCAAGCATGCATGGACTGAACTGAGGACCCTGCTGTATTTTATCAGCATTCCATCCTGTGACTTGCTTTCATTATCCTTTAGAAGATATAATATTTCAACTAGCTTTCAGGCCCCCAAAGCAGATCAGCATGACCACATACAAACTGTAGATTATTTTTTTAGTAAAAAATTGTGAGAAATCATACACAATGTTTGATTGCACAATGAAAATAAATTCTACAAATTTACTAATGCTGATTCAAAATTTATCTCATGCAATAATAATTCTTAATCAGAAAACTTTAGAGCTGGAAGACATCTCTTAGGTTTAGTTCAAATCTGATATTTTCAAATGGGGAAACTAAGGTTCGAAGATATTAAGCAACTTACTGTGATTTGGGTTTTGACTATAGGACTCTTGACTCCAAATTAATGGGTTTTTTTCTGAGTTACTGTATTACCTCTTATTTAAGGTACCCTCTTTATTACTCCTTTATTTTTGAATTATTTAGATAGTTAGCCTTCAGTATTTCTGTTATTTTCTTAAATATCAGTTTAGCACAGATAAGAAATTAATAATGGGCCACAGGAAACTAACTATACATGTTTTTTTATACCTGGGAAAAGTAGCAGATCTCCACAAGACTCTGAGGTTTCTAGGCTACTGAAAGACTGTCTTGTAAGGGGGAAATGGAGGATTTCAGGGGACTAGGTTGGACTTGTGGGAGAAGGAAGACTCTGAGATTTTGAAGGTGATGAAAGGCCATGTATTACACTCTCAGAGATGGGTAATTCTGGATATGATAGTGATTGGTATAGAGAGAGCAGGAAATGGGAAGTGGAATTATGCTATTACTTCTCTTTAAAATTTCACTCTGCACTTCTGGGAGCCAAGAAGACAAAATAAGCAATAAATCATTGTAACTTTTCCATATTCACCTCCAAATAACAATAAATACCCCCCCCCAGAACAAATCCTGGAACAGCAGAGACAGCAAAAAGTTGAGGTGAAGCAATTGTTTAGCCCAAGATACTTGGAAGATCTACAAGACAGGTCTATCTCATTTGGGTAAAAGGGGAGTAAATTCTAGGACATAAAGCATCCCAACAAACCAGTAGCAAGTCCCACCTTAGCAAACCAGCAGGAGCTCCTGAGCCCTAATGTGGTGGGACTGGCAAACACCGACACAAGAACCCACCCCCATATACCTCGGCATAGCCAAGGGAACTTGTAGACTCCAGCATGACAAGAAAGTAGGCCAGATGTCCATGTGCTTCAGTGTAGCTTTGGGGAAATGAAGACACACCACACCAGGCCTCATCACACACCAGACACTATCACTAGGACCCCAGTTCAACACAAGGTAAGCTGCCAGACACATACGGCCTCCAGCAGTGCCAGCCATCACCACCACACCCTTTCAGAACAGCACCAGCCACTAGCATCCCTTGGAGACCTCAGGGCAACCACAAAATACCAGGTAAATAGCCAGGGTCTGCAATCACTGACACAAGAAGTCTGAGACAGTGCCTCTTCTACCCCACGTGAAGAGCTCAAATTTAAAAGAAAGGATAAAGGCAAAAAAAAAAAAATAAGATGAGCAAAAAACAAGAAGAAAAGAATCGGACCATACAAAGTTATTGTGGTGACAGGGAAGACCAAATCCCAAAGCAAAACAGTGAGTGGTCTCAAGCCCAGAAGGAACTCATGGAAGAGCTCAAAAAGGAGCTTAAAAATCATATGAGTAATTATAAAAAAAGAGTCAACAGTTTGGAAAAAGAAAACTATTTTTGAAAAGTAGAACTAGCCAAATGGAAAAGGAGATAGAAAAATCCACTGGAGAAGACAACTCCTTAAAGAGTATAGTCAATTAAATGGGAAAAAAAAGTACAATAGCTAATTGAACACAACACCTCAAAAGTTACAATTGAGTAACTGGAGGCTAATGATGCTGTATGATATCAAGAATCATCAAACAAATTCAAAAGAATCAAAAACAGAAGAAGATATAAAATACCTCATGGGAAAAACAAGCGATAGGTCCAATTAGATCCAAGAGAGAGAATATCAGAATCATTGTTACTAACTGAAAGCCATAATTAAAAGGAGGATCTGGACAGCATCTATCAAGAAATTATCAAGGGAAACTGCCCTGATATCCTGAAAGCAAAGGGTAAAATAGGTATTGAAAGAATCCACTGATCTCCTCAGTAAAGAGATCCCCAAATAAAAACTCCAAGGAACATTATAGTCAAATTTCAGAACTATCAGGCTGAGTTAAAAATGCTACAAGTGGCCAGAAAGATATGATTCAAATATCAGGCAGTCACAATCAGGATTACACAAGACTTGGCAGCTGCAACACAGAGGTCATGGACTATGACATTCTAGAAGGTAAAGGAGCTAGGACTACAATGAAGAATCACTTTCTTGGCAAAATTAAGAAAACATATAGAGGAAAAATGATCATTCAATGAAATAGGAGGATTTTAAGCTTTCATAAGGAGAAGGCCAGAGCTAAACCAAAAATTTGACCTCCAATATCAAACCCAAGAGAAGCATAAACAGGTAAAAAGGAAAAAGAAAACATAAGGGATTCAAAAGACCTAAACTATTTACATCCCTGCATGGGAAGATGATACCTATAATTCTTAAAATTTATAAGATAAATATATAGGTAGGTAGGTAGATAGGTAGAGATAGATAGATAGATAGATAGATAGATAGATAGATAGATAGATAGATAGATAGATAGATAGAGATATATAGACAGAGGGTATGGCTATAAAGTGACTTTGAGGGAATGACTTAAAATGTAAGAGATGGGAAAGAGAAGTACAATAGATGAAGGAAGAAGAGGTAGAACGGGATAAATTATTTCACATGAAAAGGCACAAAAACAACCAGTACAGTGGAGGGGAAGATGAGAGGCTGGGTGAAAGCTTCCCTTGAACCTTACTTTTATTGGTATTGCCTGAAAAGGGAGTCATATACAATCTATTGAATATATAAATTTATCCTATCTGACAAGGAGGTAGGAGGGGAGAAGATCAAGTAAGGAGGGATGGGAACTGTCAGAAGGGAGGGTAGATCAGGGGAAGTGGTAGACAGAAGCAAAACAGTGGTGAGGGGGGAAAGGGTGAAAGGATAGAGAGAGGAGAGACAGGAGGAGGAATAGAATGGAGGGATATACACAGGTAGTAATCATAACTGTAATCTGAATGGGATAGACTCTTCCATAAAATGTAAATGGATAGCAGAATGGATCAAAAATCAGCATCTCATAATATATGGTTTACAAGAAACACACTTGAAGCAGAGAGACACACACAGAGTAAAGGTAAGGGGATGGATCAAAATCTGTTATGCTTCAACTGAAGTTAAAAAAAAAAAGCAACGGTAGCAATCCTGATCTCAAAGTAAAAGCAACAATAGATCTTATTTAAAGACATAAGGAAGGGAACTACAACTTGATGAAAGATAGTATACCATAGACAATGAAGCAATATCAGTTCTAGACCTATATCCACCAAGTGGTATAGCATCAAAATTCTTAAAAGAGAAGTTAAGTGATGAGTTACAGGAAGAAACAGACAGCAAAAATTGTACTGGTAGGGAACCTCAATTATCCTTTTCACAACTCGATAGATCCAACTGAAAAAATAAACAAGGAAGAAACTAAATAGGTAAACATAATATTACAAAAGTTAGATATGATGGACCTTTGGCATGATTTAGACATAAAGAGTGACACCATAAGCAAATTAGAAGAGCAAGGAATAGTCTATCTCCCAGATTTATAGGGAGGAGAAGAATCCATGACCAAAAAAGAAAGACAGCATTACAAAATTTAAAATAGATAATTTTGATTATGCTAAATTAGAAAGCTTTTGTACAAATAAAACCAATGCAACCAAACTTATAACAAAAGCAGAGAGCTGGGAAATAATCTTTGCAGCCAGTGTCTCTAATAAAGACTTCATTTCTCAAATACATGGAGAATTGAGTCAAATTTACAAGAATACAAGCCATTTTCCAATTGATAAACAATCAAAGGGTATGAATAGGTATTTTCCAGATGAAGGAATCAAAGCTATCTATAAACATATGAAGTAGTGCTCTAAATAATTTTTGATTAGAGAAATTCAAATTAAAATAACCTCACACCTATCAGCTTGACTAACATGACAGTAAAGGAAAATGATAAATTCTGGAGAAGTGGGAAAATTGGGATACTAATGCACGGTTGTGGACTGATCCAATATTCTGAAGAGCAATTTGGAATTATGCCCAAAGGCAACCAAATTGTGCATACCCTTTGATCCAGCAATACCACTACTAGGTCTGTAGACAAAAGAAGTCATAAAAAGGGGAAAAGGACCTACATATGAAAATTTTTTTTCTAGCAGTCCTTTTTGTAGTGGCAACATATTGGAAACTGAGGGAATACCCATTAATTGGGCAATAGCTGAACAAGCTGTGGTCTTTGAATTTAATGGAATACTACAATGCAATAAGAAATGATGAAGAGGCAAACTTCAGAAAAACCTGGAAAGGTTTGTACCAACTGATGCAAAGTAAAAGGAGCAGAACTGGAAAAAAATGTATACAGTATCAGCAACATTGTGTGATTATCCACAATGAATGACTTGGTTCCTCTTAGCAACATAATGATCCAAGATAAATATAAAGGACTCATGAAGGAAAATACTATCCATATTCAGATGAAGAATTGATGGGTTCTTAATACAGGTTGAAGCATATTTTTTCACTTACTTTCTTCTTTCTTGTGTTTTTTTTCTTTTTGATATATTTCTTTTTTCACAACTGAGACTAATATTGAAATATTTTTCCATTATAGCACATGTATAAACTACATCAAACTGCCTACCATTTTCAGAAGAGAGGATGGAGAGAGGGAGAAAAATTTGGCACTCAAAATTTTGTAAAAATTAATGCTAAAATTTTTTTTGACATGTAAATGGGGAAAAATAAAATACTATCTAACTAACCCTTAAAAAATAAAATTCCACTCTCAAACAAACTCCTGGTTATTAGGTTCTCTGTCTCTGTCTGTCTCTCTGTCTCTGTCTGTCTCTGTCTCTTGTCTGTATTTCTCTCTCTCTGTCTCTCTCTCTCACACACACACACACAGACACAGACACACACACACATATGCAGACACACACACAGTCCCACATTCTATATTAGTATATTTTCAAAGAAGTCTCTTTATCTATTCTTTCGTCAGTTTGCTGTGCCACCCTCAGATTAAATTTCAGTTAATAGAATCCTTAGACAGATGAGGCACTTTAATCACCTTATCATACTCACACTTAATTTCAATCCTTTTTTTTGAGAGACAATATGGTATAATGGACTAGAAATCAGACTATCAGAAATCAGGGTTCTAATCTTGTTTATGTTGACTGATGCTGCACCTAGGCAATTATCTTTATGACTCTATGCTTCAGTTTATTAATCTGAATAATGAGAACAATGGTATTTGCTTTAATACCTCAGACACTTACTTTCTATAGTCATTCATTCATTCATTCATTCATTCATTCATTCATAAATTTACATGGATCCATCTTTGCTCAGTGCAAAATAAAACTATTGCTCAATACAAATCCACCAAAATCTAAACAAAAATATTCCTTATTTGTCCTTTCCATTTCTGTTCAAATGACTAAATGACTGATTCCTCTTACCATGTTTTTATTGCCTAGTCAGTCATTTGTGATCCAAATAGATTGAATCTGTAAATTGGCCAGTCCATCTATGATGCATTTTTCTGCCTGCATGACCTTACCATTTTCTCTCTTTGTGTAGTTAAGACCTCACTTTTATTTCTCAAAGAGTCACAAATTAAGATTCTGTACATACGCAATATAGAGGTTTTTGGGGGTGCAGTATGTGAGGTAGGGAAAGACCAGTGATTTCATTGTTAAGATGTATTCCATGGTGCGAAGTCTCCTTTACCAGTACAGATGAGTGAATTATTCTACAATTTATAGTCTTAGTGAGTTTTCTATACATAAGAAGTGGTAAAGTAACTTGCCCAAGATGCAATGTGGGTTTCACAGACCTCTGGGAGTCTATGCATAGATTTCAGGGATTCCATGAGCTTGGATGCGAGAAAAAAATCTTTATTTTAACTAACTTCTAACTGAAAACTATAATTTCCTTCAGTTATTACTCTTAAAAAATACGATTGGTTTATAGCTTTCACCAGATTGCCAAAGATGTCCAAGCCAAAAAAAAAATGGTAAGAACACCTGCTCCAAACCATACTATCTCATGGGAACTGTTATGAATTAAAATTAAATAAGAACCTGTGACAATAATTGTTATACTACTGTTACTTGCTTTTAGATATTTATAGCTTCTCTGGATAAAAGAGAACACTATGAAATAAAGAAATAGTTATGCTACAAAAAGATTGGAAACTTTGAAGAGATTTTTTTTTCACACATCCCTAGAATATCATGTACCTTATAATCCTGTCTTTGTTGAGGCTTTTCTCAATCTGGCTACGTTACAAAAGGTAGCTATTCTTCCTCCTTATTTTCCTATCATTTTTTGATGTACATAATCTTTGGAATTGTTAGACTCTACCCTAATTTTTCTCTTTGGTCTAATTTTGGAAGGAAAATATAGTATAGTAGAAAGAGTTTAGGGAGAGTATGATACCTGCATTCCCTTCCTCACAGGGTTGCTATGAGGGTTAAATGAGATAATATATGTAGAGTATTTATGATGTTATATAAATGTCAATTCATGTTATTATTATTATTGGTTAAGGTATAGGCCACATTCCACAACTATAGTCTCCTCAGTTCTGCAAAAAAGGGAAGTAATTGCATTTTTGCATCTTCTTTGGGAAGCTTGACCATTATAATTATAGAGCATGCAATTTCCTTTGTACTTGTTTCTTTTGAAATTGTTGTCATCATTGGGTATATAATTTTCTTGATTCCACATTAACTCATATGAATTATCACATGATCCTTTGAATTCCTTTTATTTATCATTTTATGGTACAGTGTTTTTCATTATATTTAGATGCCATAATTATTAATTCATTCTCCAATTGATGGACACACATCTTGCTTTTACTTCTTTGTGACTACCCAAAGGGCTTTTATGGACATTAATATATTCATATATGTGTGTGTGTACACATACATGTATAAATAGATACAGATGTGATATAAATAGATGTATATATGTATTGTATGCATGTGTACACATATACATGTACACACATACATATCTGTGTATATATGAATGTGTGTGTGTCTCTATATACACACATATGTACATATGTGCATCTATATCCACATTAAACAAATAAGGAGATATTGAGGCCCTGCATAGAGAAATGACTTGTCTCAGCTCACACCAATAGAACGTAGTAGAACCAGGATATAAGCTCAGTTCTTTAGGCTCTACATTAATTGGTCTTTCCACTATATCTTATTATATCACAAGCTCAGTAAGAGACACAATGGAAAATTACATTAAAAAAGTTAATGTAGTTTTGGGTTTTGCTTTTTTAAAAAACAGAATAAGGGAAGGACTACCTTTGTAGTCCTTTGCCTTAATTAGACCACATCCACCTTGACTCTGTTCCTGATTCTCCGGACTATGTCCACTTCTACCTTAGTCATCTTCCTCACACTGGAGACATGTCCACCCCTACAG
The DNA here is from genome assembly GCF_028583685.1 of Petaurus breviceps papuanus. NCBI lineage: Eukaryota > Metazoa > Chordata > Mammalia > Diprotodontia > Petauridae > Petaurus > Petaurus breviceps. Next base: position 6,378,021 of record NW_027187325.1, on the reverse strand, counting down.
TCCTCTCCTTTGGTTGATGAGTTCCTTTCCTGAAGCTCCAAGGAAATAACCCATGTCAGATATGCCCATTTCTAACTAGCTCAGCTATCTGTCCCATACTCTCTCTATCCCTTACATTCTATCCCATACCTTTCTCAGCTCCATCCCCACCCCCTTTTTGTCTCTTGACTTTTATATGTTACTGTCTTTTCTCTGTTCTCCGGACAGAGATCATGTTTTTTTTTTTTTGGTTTGTATTTGTATTCTCAGTAGTAAGCACAGTCCTCTAAGTGCTTAATAAATGCTTATCAATCTCCATAATCATCTATTCTTTTTGTCTCTCTGTCTCTCTTTCTGTATCTCTCTCTGTCTCTGTTTCTCTGTCTCTGTCTGTCTCTCTGTCTCTCTCACACACCCAAACACACCTCTTTTTCAATATATCTGAAGTATTGTGTTTAATTGTGGAAGCCACATTTTGGGAAGGATTTTGACAAGCTGAAATATCTTCAGAAAAGATGATAGTAACTGGAAGCCATGATAGGCAAGAGTTGGTTGATGGGATTATGAACGTTTAACCTAGAAAAATGTAGACTCTGTGTGTGTCTGTCCATCTGTCTGTCTCTAAGTATTGGAAACTTCAGCTTATGGAAGAGATAATCCCTTGTTTTTTTTGTCCTCAGTCAGCAGGACCATGTGCACATTGAGAGGAAGTTGCTGAGAGACAAATTGGGGCTATGAACGAGGAACAATTTTCCAATCATTTAGCATTTAAATCTCTTCTTAGACCTTATTCACTTTCGTGAACTCCATGGTCCAGCCTAGTTGGTCTACTTAAGTTCCTCAAACAGGACACTCCTTCTCCCCATGGTTGTCTTTTCCTCAAATCTGGAATGAATTCCATCCTTACCTACAGCCCTTAATTTTCCTATTTCCTTCTTGGCTTATATACTGAAGTATTTTGAGTGCCTCTGGTAATCCTGATCTATCTTACCACTGGACCTAGATGACTCCAGAGGAGAAACTGAGGCTGGTGACTTTGCACACCTTTACCTCACTTCCTTCTCTAGCTCCTTTTACAGAAGTGAAACTGAGGCAAACAGGGTTAAGTGACTTCACATAGCTAGTAAGTGTCTAAGGTCAAATTTGAACTCATATCCTTCTGACTCTAGACCTGGTGCTCTATCTAATGTACCATTTAACTGCCCATGAATATTTTATCTTCCTAGATATTTATATCTCTTCTCCCCCATTGGAATGTGTCCTTGAGAGATGGGACTTTTCTTGTTTGATTTTTTTTGTATCCCCAGGCTTTAATTAGCACAAAGGCAAGTATTTGTTAAATGCTTTTTTACAAAGCAACCAATCAAAAGGGGTTTATTAAGTACCTACTATGTGACAGACACTACTTAGAAAAAAAAGGAAATAGTCCCTGCCTACCAATTAGAGCTGTCTAAATGTGCAATGTGCTTCCTCAGGTAGCAATAATTTTCTATTACTATATATCTTCAGCAAGAGACCAGAATCCCAATTGCCAGATACACGGCAGAGAAGATTCCCATTCAGGTATGGGTTTGACTTGACCTCTGAGGTTTGGTCCCCATCCAAAATCCTATGAGATTAAAACAAGAATGACAAGAGAAATCAATTTTTAAATTAACTTTCTGTATATTGCTTGCTCTGTTGGGGAAGAAAAGTAAATGCAATGAAATTCTTTTAGTAGCTAATTATAAAACTCAGTACTCGGGGTGTGTTGCTTTTACTATCACACTAGACTGCTCAGTGTAATCTAATTTTCTTGATTCCATAATTTGCTTGATCAGTGTAATCTTCACTGATTACCTCAAATAATATATTTCTGTAATTTCAATGAATTATAAAGAAATTTTGTATATTGACAGAGGTTTTAGATTATATTTAGATGCCTCTGTGGCTATGACAGTTTTGAATTTAGAGACAGGAAGACCTGGATTTCAATCCTGCCTCAAGCATTTTTATTAGCTTGTGGTACTTGGGGGGGGGGGGGGGAAGTCTTTTAACTTCTCTGACTCTCAGTTTTCTATTCTATAAAATGGGGACAATAATAGAATTTACCTCACATAGGTGTACTAGGTCGAGGTTATAATGCATGTAAAGCACTTTGCAAACCTTATGCTATTTAAACGTCACCTTTTATTATTCACATATATCAGTGTAAGTCAGGCTTCCTAATTACACATCAACTATTTTGTAAGTTGGTGAATAAGGATAGAGGTGACTCTCTCCATGAACATATTTCATGAAAGATATTGTTGCCTTTTCATTTGAGGTAAGTCATTTACATTTTCTAACTGGTCAAACTTTCCTTGGATACAAATCAAAGCCCTCTCCATAGCTATAACATGCTAGAAACTTGCCTCAGTGGCTTATTCCAGAGTTTAGAACTCCTAGTGTCCAATTCAGCCACAAATACCCCTTTGCTTCCTATTCCTCTGCACCCACGACCCAATTAGCAGCCTGGAAATCTGGCCACATGTGGAGTCTCGCTCACATCAGGCCATGATCCCGTTGTGTCTCATTCCTTATTACACTCACATTATTCCATGCTGAGAGAGATTACCCTTTTGTTTCCTGATTTTTCCGGATGATGGTTATTATTATTTTTAGCTCAGTTTAGTATTGTGCTAGGGGAAACGTAGGGAACTGGCATCCCTGGAAACAAAAAGTTCCTCATTTTTTATAGGAAAAGGTGTAACTTTAAAAATAGGCAAGAAAAAAATTCACCTGTGCCTCTTAGGTCAATGAGAGGCACTAAGCTCTGGCGGAAAGAGTGTTGGGTTCTTGGATCTTGTTTTGAATCTTAGATATAATGACATTCCTTGAATATGTCTCAGTGACTCGCAGCTGCTATATTCTCTGAATCTGTTTCCCAATCTTTAAAATATGATTAATACTTAAAACTTGTACTTGCCATTTCTACCCAAATCTTTCTTGTCCATCCCATTTTCACTCCTTACTCAGTCACAGCCTTACGTTTGGCCTTTATTACCTCCTCATCTGTGTTGTTCCTATGGTTTCTGTAATGGTAACGGAATTTGAAGATCTTCCCCACCTCACTTGGAGCACAAGAGAAGCTTGCTTAGGGGAGGTTTGTTTTTCAGGAAGGCCCATGGCTTTTGTTTCTTTGTGATTAGGCAGTGGGTAAAGTAAGATTGTTAACCCTCTTTTCAGTTGCTTTCCTTTAGAAAACTGATCAAAGAACCTTTGCTAGCAGCCATCCTGAGTATGCTATAGCGCTTTCTTATAGTTTCCTAATGAGTCTCCTTGGCTCATGTCTTTCCCCACTCCATTCTATGCTCCACAACTGACAAGAGTTTATACTTAAATGCAGGTCTGACCATGGCAAGATCTTATCCGACAAAATCCAATGGCTCATTCTTGTCTCTAGGTATAGGGCATGAGGACTAGACTTGTGATTTCACTTATTTAAGGAACTCTCCTCTATCAAAAAAGGTTGACACTTTATTTGCAATTTCTAGTTTTAAGGAGCTTCCTAGAGAACTGAAAGGTTAAGTGACTTGCCTAGGATCACATAGAGAGTATATATATGTCAGAGGCAGGATTTGGAAACAAGTCTTCTGACACTATCTTTTGAGCTGTCTACATTCATTTTAGGCTGCATCTTTATGCCTTTAGGATAAAATTTATAAACTGTTACTTTTTAAAAATTTAGATTCTGTCTCCCTTTCTTAGGTCATTACAAATGGCCATTAACAGTAGCCATTAACAAATCTCATTGCTCATTGACACAGGAGCTTTGACTTATTCCATTTCCAATCTGGGTTCTCTTTAGGCAATCTGGCAGCCTGCTGTTCCCAGGAGTCCCCTGCAACCAAACTTACTGTGGACACCTGACTGCCCACTATAGTTCAGAACTCCTAAACTCAAGTGATCTGCTAGTTTCAGCTTGGTCATAAGCCATAAGTCATAAGAATTATAGGTGAGTAGGGGCAGCTAGGTGGCGCAGTGAATACTGAACCAACCCTGGAGTCAGGAGGACCTGAGTTCAAAATAGGTCTCAGACACTTAACACTTTCTAGCAGTGTGACCTTGGGCAAGTCACTTAGTCCCAATTACCCTGCCTCCCCCCCTTCAAAAAAGCAAAAATAAAGAATTAGCAGGTGAGTGCCAATACCTCATTCTCTGTACTTTAAACCTGTCCCCAGTATAGCTTTCCAATCTCATTATACATCACTTCCCTTTGCACACTTTACAATTTAGCCAAACTGGCTTTCTCTCTATTCCTCAGACATGGCGCTCTGTCCCCCACCTGTGTAGCTTTGCACTGGCTGTCTTCAAAGCCTGAGAAATAGTCCTTTCTCACCTCTCTTCTTCTTTTAATCAAGACCAAAGTCAAGAATTATCCCTTCAATAATGTCTAACCAGAGCTGCTAGATATCTCCTCAATGCCACTGATGTTATTGATGGGTGTTCCACTATAACTTTTGCCTGTTGATATCAATTTTTTTCCAAGAGTATATTCAATGTGGTGTAGAGGGAAGAAGAAGGAGGAGGAGGACGACGAGGAAGATGAGGAGGATGAGACATATAAACATATCACTCTCAAACTGTATTATTACCCTCTCCTCTGGTCATTTAGAATAGCTATTAGACAAGTTGTTTCACTATTGCCAGGCTTTGGGCACCCATTTTCATTGAACCACTGCAAGTCTGGTTAAAGCAAGTGACTTCTTAGTCTAGACTCCTGGAAAAACTCTGACTTGGAATCTCATCATTGAATATCTGCTTTTCCAACCTTTCAAAGGTTCGTGAATCCCTGTACCAAAAGAGAAGACACCAACAGAAGTCAACCTTATCTCAGACATAGACTTGCCCAGGAGGACATGTATTTATGATGGGTCCAGGTTAGAGAGCACCTAAGCAGAGGTCCATTTTAGTCTTCTTCACTTGAAAACAACCTGGAATGAAAGAGGTCAAGTTAGCATCATGAAAGTATTTTGCATGTATGCTTTGTCCTGGTTTAGCAGCCAATTGACAAACATAGTAAGCAGAAAGGAAATAACCATATCATACCTGCATGCACTCCCAAAATCATTTTAGAGAATTAATCAGGTAGAACATGCTGTGTACACACATAATGCCTGGGTTTTCATTGGCCAGTCCTCCATTATACATATGATAGTGTTATTAATGGATTCTTTAAATTAAGTTTACTGTTTTACAAATTATAGATGAATTGTAAAATTTTAAGACTTAAAGGATTCCTAGAAATCATGATCTACTTCACTCTTATTTTGTGGAAGAGACAAAAGCCTGAAAAAGGAACTTGCCAAAGGTCAACAACCCAGTTAGTAGCAGAACTGATTTTTCAATTCATTTTTATTTATGAAGCACATAACTTAGGCAAGGCATGATACTAGATTCTGGGGATACAAAAATAAAATGGAAAATAGTTCTTTCCTTCAATGACCTTATGTTCTATGTTGGTGGTCCTGTTTAGTCATTTCAGTTATGTTCAAATAATAGTGATCCCATTTGGGATTTTCTTGTCAGAGATACTGCAGTAATTTGTCCTTTCCTTTTCCGACTTATTTTCAAGATAAGGAAACTGACGCACACAGTTAGTGAGTATTTGGAGCCAGATTTGAACTTAGGAATTCTTCCCATCTCCTAACCCAGCATTCTATCCACTGCTCCACCTAGCACCTTACATTCTACTAGGCACATATACTATTTTACAATGTTCTTTACAGACTACCAGTCTCTGGTCTTCTTATCAAAACATGTTGCTTAGTATCCCGATTTGTAAAATGATGATTATAATATGTATGTATACATATATATACATACAGACATATATACCTACATACATACATGTGGACACACATATATGTGTGTATGTTTGTGTGTATAATCATTAATTCAAAGGTCTAAAACCTGCTTCTAAGGGAGAGAAACATTTAATGAATAAGAATTGGTATACATTTGAGCCAACAAGGTCAATGATTAACAGATAAGTATCCTTTAACAAAAATACGATCAGAACAGCCTTGAATGATGCTTAGGCCCATGATGCTTTGAGAGCCATCTTTAGTGGATAGCCTACTTTCATTTAGATAACAATATTGCATATTCATCAAAGGGTCAGGGTACTATACTAACAGATTCCAAGAGAAAGTCAAAGATAGTGTTCCGTATATCCACAAGATAGTTTTTTTTATTACCTTTAATTTATACAGTTCTTTAAAGTGTCCATAATCTTGTTTCCTCCACCATGTCGTCGTGCCCCCATGTCATTTCCTATGCCCAGTCCTGATGCTGTAGCTAGCATGATAAACAATGTTGATATTCCCTTGCTTTCTTTTTGTCCCTTCTTCCCTAAAGGCACTGCATATTGTTTTGTTACTTATATTCAGTTGACTGAAATGTCATTGAATTCCTTCCCCTTTTTTTCCTTCAGCAGAGAAGATAAGAATAGGATTTGCTCAGGGACTGCCTTACTGCTTGCTTTAAAATTTTTTTCATCATTACTTCTTTTTCCAATCTGGACACATAACTGTATCTCACAAAGCAATATGTGTATGTAATAAACTTCTTTCTATGATGGCTTTAGGATTCATTAGTGGCTTCAATATGCAACCAATAAATGATTTCCTTAACAAGCAGAGCAAAGGGAGTTATTTCAAGAAAGAGGGAGAAATGAAAGCAAGGAAAATCAGAGGCAAGGGAATTCCCTTGGCTTTTCCTGACACTTCCTTTTGTTTGTTTCTAAGAAACTTTCAGTTTTGTCCCTAGTGAGAATAATGACTGAATGAATACTTGAGAGTTCTGAGAATGCTCACTGGGGATGACAGGAAAATCAAGCCTAATTTAGAAATTTAAAAACTAGCTTTCGCTTTATCTAGAATATATAAACGTGAGTGTGTGTTGTGTGCTTGTGTGACTGTGTGTAGTGGAAATGACCTTAAATGAAAGTCAGTAATAAAAACTCCAATTTATATAGTGCTTTAAAATTTATGAAGTGTTTTCAATTAATCAGTTAAGCAGTAAACATTTGGAAAGTATCTACTCATTATAATGCTCAATGTAAGTATTGTCAACATTTTCATTTTAACAATTAAAATATCATGGCTCAGAATAGTTAAATGACATGCTGAGGGCCATTTAAATAACTATCAAAAGCAGATTTCAAATCTTTATCTATTTGGATTCCAAGTTCAGCATTCTTTCAACTATACTTTGTGTTTTAGTTCAAGATCTGGTATTAACAAATTATGGAACTATGAGTAAGTCACTCAACCTGTGTGTATCAGTTTCCTCATTTTTAATATGTGAGTAATTCATGAGCTACTTATTTTCATAATCATCAGATTGCTAAGATAGAAACACTTTACTAACCATAAAGTAATGTCCTCATAAACTGTTGTTATTGCTTTGAATACTCTAACCCTGAATGAATTTTATAGGTTACGTTTCAAGCTTTTGTATTATCTAAGAACATGGATTCCTCCCATCCAATCCAATCAGTGCATATTATGTGCAAGGCATTGTGGTAAGTGCTGGCTGGGAATACAAAGAATGAACTGGACCCATATTTTCAAATATGAAAACTGTTGGAGAATTCTTCAACCCAGATGTTCTATTATCCTCGCAGGAAGTAATTTTTTTCACCTGTGGTCCATTTGGCTAAAGGTCAATATATCAGGAGGCCCAGCTAGAAGTAAAAAAGTTAATGTTTCAACTGATGAGTAGTTGCCAGGTTGATAGCTATACCCCCAGACAAAAGGAGATACACACACATGTAGAGAGAAATTTACACGATTTTAGGGAGACATTAAATGACAAAGAGGAAATTACTATCAGTCTATCAGGTGAGCATGCTTGGCAGCTTTCCTTATTGGGAGGTTATGGAATAGGCACAGGATGTCGGGTAATTTAAGGGAGAAAGTGTTGACACTGGAGGCTTAGTTGCCCCAAAGGAGGCCAATTGCAGTAAGAATGTTTTTGTTCCTCTTAATCTCCTCAGAATCTCTTCTTTCTTTTTATTTTTTGGAGGGGGAAAGGCAGGGCAATTGGGGTTGTGACTTACCCAAGGTCACATGGCTAGTAAGTGTGTCAAATGTCTGAGGCCAGAATCTCCTATTTAGATAATAAATCTCTCAACTAGTGGAGGCCTTCCTCAGACTAATATCATTTAGAGATATCCTGTCCTTGCCAGCCTGAAAGTCTCTACACCAATTTGTAGCCCTATTTCTCTGACCTTTAAGTTTACATTTTCTGGGGGGAAGATGTTTTCTCCAAATTCACATTATCTAAGTTTGTCCTCTATAAGACTTTTTTAAGTTCCTGCTCTCAAGGAGCTTATATTCTATTAAAAGATATAACCTGCAAATAGTCTTGTGTACTATATACATATATATATAAACATATATATATATATGATAATTTGAGAGCCAGAAGTGCAGCACTAACAAAAAGAGGAATCAAGAAAATTTTCCCAAAGGGATGGCACATGAGCTGAGCCTTGAAGGAAGAAACTCTGACAAATTTCTCCAGTGAAATATAGATTGTAATGCCATTTGTTAAAAAAAATTATCTACTTGTGCTTAAATGACCCAGCAATGGTTCTCCATAACTAATATTTGTTGGAAAGCTTTTTCTTCTCTTCAAGAGTCTCACATAATCATTCATCATTTCCATTGGCACATATAGAGTATGGACTGAGTGTGCCAGCACTCCCTAGGATGCATATATTCATTGACCTTCTCAAGAAGGTGGTGACACCTGACTCATGCATATCTATTAATCAGTCAAAGAAATCAACAAACATTTATCAAATGTCTGTTATATGCCAGACACTGCTAAACACTGGTGATAGAAAGATGAAAAAAACAATTGCTCCTCTCAAGGAATTTATGGCCATCATTTCCATGTGTTCTAGGATTTGCTTAATGAAATACTACATATTAAGAAGAATAGCTGAGGTTTTCAATTATATGTTTTATTCTTTAGGAGCATTTGATTTAGTTCTTTGGCCTGAGATGTGCCAATGTATCTTTGCTTTGTGGGGCTCACAGAAAATTCAGAAGAAAAGTGTTGAAATTCACTCACCTTAGAAGGAATTTTCATGGTTCTTTAGCTCTAGTCCTCTGCATGCCATCTTGTGTGCTGAAATCTGATTTCATAGTAACATAATTAGAGCTGGAAGGGACTGAAGAAGGCATCAAGTCTAAGGCCTTCATCCTTCAGATGAGGAAACTGAGGAACAGAGAATTTCAGTAATTTTTCCAAGGTCACTCAGCTAACAAGCAGCAGAGTTAGGATTTTAACCCAGACCCCCCTGGCTCCAAATTTGGTTTCCCTACCTCTTTCTAGACCCCTGGAGTCAGTTTATTAGATAAACCCTGCATAAAGGAAGGGCGAGGTTGGGCATGGATGAAGAAGATTTAAAGCCTTTACCCAAGCAAAGCTTCTACCGTGTTTCCCCGATAATAAGACCTATCCCGAAAATAAGCCCTCCCCTTACTGTGTAAGATTCCTCTAAAATAAGCCCTCCCCTGAAAATAAGCCCTATTGAGATTGCTACTGTAGTGAAGGTGATCCCCTGTGCTACACGCTACATTACCGTACCCTTTTTATTGCCCTCCCCCCTCCTCCCCCCCCGTGAAACGCACGCCGCGCTCCGAGCTGCATCCAATCAGAGCTGCAGCAGTGAGCGTGTCATCGTGTTCTTCCCCAGTGATTTGCTTATTGAATAAAGGTACATTTTTTTGTTCACATTTACCTGTTTATTAAAATTGCTGTCAATGTTCATTAAAATAAGCCCTCCCCTGAAAATAAGCCCTCTGGTGTTTTTCTGTCCAAAAAAATTAATAAGACAGTGTCTTATTATCAGGGAAACACGGTAACATAGAACTAAGAGACTTAAGGACAGCTCCAGAACAGCTGTGAAGTTGGCAAAACTGGTCTTCTGTGCCTACAGTTTCCTGAATAAATAAAAGGTCACAGCAAATTAGAGGCCAAGCTCTTTCTTGTGGCCTTTCCACCAGTGGTATTTCTCCCTTGTCCAATCTTGTTACATTTTCACCTTGGGGTGTCCCCCTTCTACATAAGGAGCTGTTGGTTCTTCTATTCCATAAAGGCTTCAGGGGAATGAACACTAATAAAACTGCCCTGTAGGCAGGAGCATTAGTAAGGGAGAATCTGAATTATTGCTCAGCCTTTCATTTTTTCAGGGAGACAATCTTTACATATAATTTGATTGCAAAAATTGCATTTGCAATGCATTAATGCACTTACCCTGTCCAAACTCCTGGAACCTGTTTTTAATTTGGAAAAAAACAACATTTAAATAAATGTTTAAATTGGCCAGATAAGCAAAATCTCTAACTTCTGAGAGTTTTTATTTTGTTTTTGTTTTCTGCAGTTAATGAGCCAGTCCCTTGACACAGAGAGCTCAACCTAAGTTCAGGGGTATTTACTGTGTAAGGAGCTTCCAAAAGCAGGACTGTTTGCTCTTCCCCTTAAGCTCTACAAAGAATAACAGTGATTCATTAATATGTTGATAGTTTTTCTTAATTATCCCACTTATTACTTTTCCTCCTCAGACCAGCTGGCTGCCTAGAAACAAAGGTTAAGTCACCAACTATGATCTAAGTATGGACAGTTAGTGCTAAGGGTCTGAGATACTGCATCTCAGGGATTCTAAATTTGCCCCAGGCTTCTATGAATGGCTCTTGGAAAAAATGTTGATTTGAAGAAAGTTTGGCATCAGAGCCCTCTCTTCCACCCTTTAACATTCTGTAATATTCTTATAGTACACAACCATTTTGGGGAGTCCAGTTATCATGGTACTCCTACTGACTACCATTCATAATCAAATATATCATTCTCCAGAATCATTCTCAGTTTCTCACACTAGTATTTTCACTACTAAATGGCCTTCCCCAATAATAGCTGCCATCCAAGAAACATTTAGGCAAGCTAATTCATATAGAGTCAAATGCCAAGTATAGTATGTCTGGTCAACAGTTTGGATAATCTGGAACATAACCTGATCAACTAAAGAGAAGTTCTAAAAATTGTTTATTCACATGGGACCATATTTTCCATGAACATAACATTTCCTTTAGCCAAAGCATTTTGCAGCTTAGAGCAATCTTCCACTATTGACCTCTCCTAGAATTTGCTCTTCTATCAGGCCCCTGGTCAGTTTCTCTTCCTGCCCAGTCTGTCTCTTTACAGCCACAGGTTTCCTTTTGGTTCCGCCTTGCTCTCTTGCAGACATCCTCCCTGCTGCTGCTTCAGCTCTTTGACCTACTCCAAATTCTTCTCTTTCCAAATAACCACTATGGCAGTTATCTGAGTATTACAGTAATTCAGTGGAAGACTGGAGAACTCATTTTAATTAGGTAATTCCCTTTTTCTACAACACCTTTTCAACCCTCACTGAAATCATTCCCTGTCTCCAGGAAAGTACCAGTTGTTGACAGCAGGTCAGATATGGTGACCGCAAATCAGAATGGCTTTTCTTCTTCAAATGCCAAGGAATGTCACCCCTCCCTAATTCCCTCCCCTACACACATAAACACACACACACAAACACAAACACACACACAAACACACAGAGGAACTCATCATTTATTGAGCAGCTGACAATACACTCCAATTTCCTCCAAAATTATCTCTTATAAATCTCGCATAATCTTTTTAAGGCAAAGGGATAAAGTTCAGATAAACCTAGATTTTCCTATTTCAGCTAGGATGGAGGAATTGGGAAAGAAGAAAATATATTCCCCAAACTTTTAGAGATTTGGATTTCCGAGTACTGTTCCTCACTGGAGAAGTATAACTCTTTCTGTGACTTAAATAACTTAACCTTAGTTAACTGGGAAGAGGCTTTTTTCCTCTTGTATTTGAATCCCTTATACCTGATATCTAGGAAGCTTAAGGGACTTCATTTTCTGCACACAAATCCCAGGCTTCTTAATATCTGAAACATGTTAGTTGCTGCTAAACACTTCTAACACTGTTTACCTGTAATTCTAGCAATTGTCTGGTGCACATCTAAAGATTATCTGCCCAACCTTTTCTTAGTTAGAGACTCAGGGTCAGCATAACATAGTAGGAAACTTTCACACTCAGAAAATCTCAGTTTAGGTTTTAGATCTACAACTCACTACATCATCTTGGGAAAAGTAATCACTTAAAAACTCAGTTTCCATATTTGTAAAGTCAGCGTAATAACACTTAGACAATTCACCTCTCAGAGTTTATGTGAAGAAAATGCCTAGCAAATACTACAGTAATAGATAAAGGCAAATTATTCTTTTGAGGACTTCTGGCTAATGATTCTAGTGTCTCAATTAGAAAAGAGGAATTTTTAAGCCTGCAAGGGGGTTATACCTCATATTGTCCAAAACTATTATCTTGTTGTTATGTAAATAGAGGCAGAAAAGTGAAATAACTTTTTACAGGTCACACATAGGTAGTAGAATCTGTTCTCTTTACACGCCATTTTTCCCATTTCATTGGTGCCTTTGAATTCACAGTATTTTATATTTATTCCTCAAATGAAATCTACCTTTACTCATATTTCCTAAGCCAGTCGACCTGATCACATAGACCTACCCAAGTATCTGCTTCTGCCCCATTTCTTTCTTGCTCATCCAGTGCCTGTTTTAGCTCAGATTTTTGTGGGGGTTTTTGATATTTATTTTAAACATTCTTTTTTGTTTATTGAGTTCCAAGTCATCTTCATCCTCCCAGGTAATCTCAACTCATTGAGAAGGCAAGCAATATGATATCAATTGTACATGTAAAGTCATGTAAAATATATTTCCATATTAGCTATGTTGCAAAAAAAGCAAGAAAATAAAGAATATGAAAAAATATATACTTCAATTTTTACTCTGAGCTCATCAGTTCTCTCTCTGGCAATAGATAACATTTTTCATAATGAGTTCTTCAAAATTATCTTAGATAATTGTATTGATCAGACTGACTAAGTCTTGAACAATTGGTCATCATTATAATATTACTCTTACTGTATACAATGTTCTCCTGGTTCACTCTGCATTCATTCATTTGCACTGAATGTCCATCAGTTCTTTTTCTGGAGGTGGATAACATTTTTCTTTATAAGTCCTTTGGGAGTGTCTTGGATCATTCTATTGCTTAGTATAGCTAATTCATCGCTGTAACTGTATGCTATGTTATCTTGGTTCTGCTCATTTCTCTTTTCATCAGTTTATGTAAGCTTTTTCAGGTTTTTTTTTCTGAAACCATTTTGCTCATCATTTCTTATTTCACAATACTCTTACATTATTACTATTACAACCACATACCACAACTTGTTCATCCATTTCCCAACTGATGGACATCCTTCAATTTCAAAGTTTTTTTCATCACAAAAAGAACTTCTATAAACATTTGTGTACATATACTCCTGTTCCTTTTAAAAATCTCTTTGGGGGGACAGATATAATATTGGTATTTCTGGGTCAAAGGGTATGCACAGTTTTATAGTCCTTTGGGTATAGTTCCAAAATGCTCTCTAGAATAGTTGGATCAGTTCACAACTCCATCAGCAGTATTTTAGTGTTCCAATTTTTCCCACATCCCCTCCAGCATTTATCATTTTCCCTTTTTTATCATATTAACCAATCTGATAGGTGTGAGGTGGTACCTCAGAGTTGTTTTAATTTGCATTTCTCTAATTAATAGTGACTTCGAACATTTTTATATGACTGTAAAGAGCTTTGATAACTTTGGCTGAAAACTGTCCATTCATATCCTTTGACCATTTATCAGTTGAGGAATGACTTGTGTTTTTTTTATAAATTTGACTTAGTTCACTATATATTTGAGAAATAAGGCCTTTATTAGAGATACTTGTGGCAAATTATTCCCCCAGTTTTCTGTTTTCCTTATATTTTTGGTTGCATTGACTTTGTTGGTGCAAAAACTTTTTAAATTTTATATAATCAAAATGACCTACTTCACATTTTATAATGCTCTTTGTAACATGTTTGACTCTAAATGTTTTTCTTATCAATAAATCTGATAGATAAACTATTCCATGGTCTCTTGATTTATTAATAGTATCATTCTTTATGTGTAAATCATGTACACATTTTTATTTTATCTTGGTATATATTGAGATGTTGCTCTATATCTAGCTTCTGTCATACTGTTTTCCAGTTTTCCAGCATTTTTTTTCAAATGATGAGTTTTTTTCCAAAAGTTTGGATCTTTGGGTTTATCATATACTAGATTAATATGGTAACTAACTATAATGTAAGTTGTATTTGTATTAATATACTCCATTTATCCACTACTCATTTTCTTAGTCTATTCAAGATTGTTCTGATAGTTATCACTTTATAATGCAATTTGAGGTCTGGAAAGGTAAGACCACCTTCTTTTGCATTTTTTCCATTGAATACCTTGATATCCTTGAGCTTTTGTTATTCCAGAAAACTTTTGTTACTATTGTTTCTATCTCTATAAAATAATTTTTGATAGTTTGATTGGTATGGCACTGAATAAATAGATTAATGTAGGTAGAATTGTAATTTTTATTGTATTTGCTTGGCCTACCTCTAAGCAATTAACAATTTTCCAGTTGTTTAGATATGACTTTCTTTTCATGAAAAGTGTTATATAGTTGTGTCCATATAGTTCCTGCATTTCTCTTGGCAGGTAGACTCCCAAGTATTATATATTGTCTATATTAAAATGGAATTCGTATTTATATCTTTTGCTGTTGGACTTTGCTTGTATATATAGACATGTTGATGATTTATGTGGGTTTATTTTGCATCCTTCAACAAAGTTGGTTTGATCTAAGGAATGATGTGGTGCCTGCCCTCCTGGCCTATACTCTGGTCTGTGAACAATGTCCTGGACTAATGTATGGATAATGCAAGAGTCCTGCTTCTAGTGCCAATGAAGGGTGTCCTGTAATTTTATATAGAAAAGGAAAGGAAAAGGTTTCACAATGGAGGAGAAGAAGGGGGAGGTGAGAGGGAATGAAGGAACCTTAATCTCATCAGATTTGGTTTAAGGAGGGAATAACATACACACTCAATTGGGTATCTTACCCTACAGGAAAGTAAGGGGAAAGAGGATAAAGCAGGGGATGATAGAAAGGAGGGCAGATTGAGGGAGGAAGTTGTCAGAAGTAAACACTTTTTTAAAAAGGGACAGGGTTAAAGGAGAAAATAGAATAAGTGGGGAGTAGGATAGGATGGAGGGAAATATAGTTAGTGTTTCACAGCATGACTATTATGGAAGTGTTTTGCATAACTATACATGTATAACCTATATTGAATTGCTTGCCTTCTCAATCAAGGTGGGTGGGGAGGGTGACAATTTGGAACTCTAAGTTTTAAAAACAAATGTTAAAAATTGTTTTTACACACAACTGGGAAATAAGATATTCAGGCAATAGGGTATAGAAATCTGTCTTGCCCTACAAGTAAGTAAGGGGGAAAGAGATGGGGGGGGGTGATAAAAGGGAGGTCAGACTGGGGAAAAGGGTAATCAGAATGTATGCCACCTCAGAGTGGGGGTGGGGAGGGGAGAGATTAATGAACTAATTAATTAAAAATTTTTAAATCATGTCCTGTAATTCTTCTGACCAGTTTCCTGACCCCTTTACTATCTATTAGCTGAGAGTTCTGCAAGCTACCATCTCTGATTCAGTTGCCCTAAAGATCTCTTGCTTACTTGCTGTATGGCCTACACTGAACAGCTCTGTACTCTTACTTCAGTGAAACTGACTTTTCCTACAAGCCTTCTAAGTTGTTTTAGGTTGGAAATTGTTTCACCCCATTTTTTTGTTTGTTATATCACTCCAGAATTTGTTTTGAGATATTGCTAATGTTATTTGGAGGGGATTTGGGAAAACTCAAGTGAATCCCTGCCTTTACTCCACCATCTTGGCTCTGCACTATTCTGCTTTTTAAGAGTTCTTTTCTTTAGTGAATTTTTGTGCCTCTTTTTAGCATTAGACCAATTCTGTTTTTTAAGGTTTTCTTTCCTTCAGTATTTTTTGCCTCTTTTAGCAAGCTATTAATTCTCTTTTAATAATTTTCTTACATCACTTTCATTTTCCCACCACTTTTCCTTCTATCGTTCTTATCTCCAACTCTTTTAGGAATTCTTGTCAACCTTGTGTCCAATTAACATTTTTCTTTGTGGCTTTACTTATAGCTGTTTTTCACATTGTCATATTCATAGTTTATGTCTTGGTCTTCCCCTGACAGTGTAGTATCTTTTTATGGTACTGTGTCAAGCTTCTGAGTTTTCCTTGTTGCTGTTTTCAGAGCTATTTCTGGAGATCTGTAAGTTTTCGGTGCTTCCAAAGTGAAGTGATTAGGGAAGAGGTGTGTTCACTGCTGTCCTGGTTTATTCTATGGAAGCACCCCTACTTCTCTCCAGTTACAAGTACTAGGGCTCCTCTTTGTCCCAAAACTGCGACCAGGTCCCCTGTTCCCCTGTAGCCACAAGCACTGGCAGTCCTCTTGACCTTGAAACTATGACCAGGGCCCCTCATCCCTTGTTTTTGACTAGAGTCACTCTTCTCTGCCCTGGAACTGTGACCCACAACTAAGTAGGGGTGATACAATTTCAGTCAGTGCCAACTGTGCTCACTGTCAGCAAAGGGTCTCTCCCCTGTAATCTTTCTGATCAGATGTCTAATCCTCTCACAATCTCTGCACCGATAGCTCCTGCTGTCACTACCTTCAAGGTATACTGTTCGTGTTCCTACCTCATGTACCCTCAACCAGTCCACACCTCGATGTCACAGACTTCTTCTTCTGACCTCCTAAATTGTCTTGGCCTGGAAAAATATCTCACCATGACTTTTGTTGGCTAGCCACTCCCAAATTCTATTTAACCATATTTTAAAGTTATTTGCAGAGGAATGTTGAGGAAGTTTGCCTGGGTTGCTGTCTCTGCTCCTCCATCTTGCTTCCAACCTTTGAATTCTGATTGTGAATATTCTTAAAATTTTTTCTACCCTCAGCTTCCACAACATTTGTGACAATTCAGTTTTGCCAAGATTTTTCTGTTAACAGCAGTGTTTGTTTCATTTTAATATTTTAATGCTCCAAATGATCATACCCTCCACTTTCACAGATTGCATCCTTCTACACCTTAGTAAATACTTTAAGAGTTTCTTTGACACAAGATTAAGTGCTTGAAGTTCAATGTTAAAATGCAATTCCTCTCTACACTTTGCCAGGCTGTCTCTTAGATGACAGGGATACATTCCATCACTGATCTTGCACTGGGAGCCTTACTATTCCCCTGTGATACCTTTTTTTTTTTCTTTTGCATTGGTTTCACAAACTGGAACCTGGCATCTTTACCGTTCATATGTGAGTAAATGAAAAAATTTATGAAGTACTTACTAAATGCTAATAAATGATTAACCAATGAATTCTATTTAGAGGATACAAAAACAAAGGCAATAATAGCTCCTGACCTCAACTAATTGACATTCTAATGGGAGATCTAATACCCAGAGGAGAGCTGTGACCAAGATCATGGCTAAGGAGGGACACATTGGTTCAGAAAGTTAGAGGCTTGGTATACATGGTTCTAGGTGAGGGGATTCTTTCTATCCCATACTGGAACAAGGACAGAATTGTTATCATTAGGGTTCATAGAGATGGTCAAGATCTGTTATGATTTTGATGTACAGAGACAAGGATATTATGTATGCAGATTTTGTACATTATAGTAAAGGACACTTTACACATCACCTGATTCTCTAAGGATGTTTTATCCTATAACTTAACCTATCCTAGAAGATAATTTAATTGTAGATCTAGAATTGAAAGACACCACAGAGGCTTTCCAGTCCAACCCCTTCATTTTGTAGGCAAGGGAACTGAGGCCCAGGGAATATAAACAACTTGCCCGAGGTCATATAAAGTCATTTCAAATTTGAACCTAGATCCTTCGGTTACAATGTCGATATTCTTTCCACTTGTATGAAGCAGATTCCTCCAAGTTTTCTTTATGTAGGGAACAATGGATAGCATTTTCACTGATAATGAAGCAGCACTGAACAGTGGAAAAAGTTATCGAGTTAAAGCTCAAATCCTTAATTTGGCACATTGGGCAAACCTCATTTTTCACTGAGACTCAGTTTCCAAATCCATAAACCGAGAAAAATGATGTTTGTACTGTTTAGATCACAAGGTGTTTGTGAGATGGTAACACTTAAAAATTATAAACATGCAAGGTGTTACTATCTAATTTGTGTTATTTAGTTTCAAATCACAAAGCCTAATACATCGCCCTTCTAGAGAGGATGGAATGGTATAGAGGGAAAAGCACTCTATTTGGAGTCATGCATTTTTGTTATTCAGTTTTTTTAGTCATGTTTGACTATTCATAACCCCACTGGGGTTCTCTTGGTCAAGATACTGGAGTGGCTTGCCATTTTCATCTGCAGCTTATTTTATAGGATAGGGAAACCGAGGCAAACAATATTAAGTGATTTATTTGCCCAGGGTCAAGCAGCTAGGTCAAGTGTCTGAGGCTGGATTTGAACACAGGTCTTCCTGACTCCAGGCCTGGCACTCTATTCACTGTATCACCTAATTACACCTGGAGTCATTGGACATAGATCCAAATTCTGTCTTTCCTACTCACTACATGTATAATATTGAATAAATCACTTCACTTCCCTGAGATTCATTTTTCTCATATGTAAGATAAGGCGGTTAGGTGGAATGATTTCTAAGACTTCTTCCATGTTCTAATGATCTACAATCTAACTAAACTGAGTAGCAACTTATCTGAAATCTCATTTCAAGTTGTTGGCTATTTGCCACGTGCACTGAGGCATTTGACCTCAATAATATTCTCTTACATGGAGAGCTATTTTAGAGCTGGACCTTAGAACTTGATGTAGTGTAGTCAAAAGGTAGAATTGCTTTCACTGGCCCTAATTTCCAACATAAACAAACCCCGCAAAAAGTAAATACATAGAATCTAAATATAAGATGATATATGTGATATTTTAAAATAAAAAGTTGTTTATCATATATTCGTTTTTTAATGATGGAGTCAGATTTAATGACATTCAGTAGAATTGTTAAGGTGCCCATTGGGGAGAAATAAAAACCCTTGCTCAATCTTTTTTCATATGCTTAAAATAATGATTCAGATTTTTCCAGGCTGTAGCTTGGGGGTAAAATAATAATAGGAAAGCAAACCAGAGTTTCTACCATATTTCAATGTATTGTCAAGGAAATGAATGATTCTGTAGGCATTTTAAAAAGCAGAAACCTTGTAATTGTTGAGATGGAATTTGTTTGTGGCTGCTTGTTATATCCTCCACCAATCTGTAACAATAAACATAATGTGGGGTAGTCAGGCAAGAGGAATTAATAATAATAGCTAGCATTTATATAGTACTTAAAGGTTTTCAGAGAACTTTGCAAGTATTTTGTTTCACTTGATCCTCACAACAGCTCTGGTAGGTAAGATCTATTATTATCACTGTTTTACAGATAACTAACTGTGGTAGACAGAGGTTAAATGGCTTGCCCGAGGTCACACAACAAACAATAAATGTCTGTGTCAAATTTGAACTCAGGTTTTCCTAGCTCTAAACTGTGCCACCAAGCTAGACTATTTCCCAAAGTAAAAGGAAGTAATTTGGGGTTCTATTCTAAATACTTATATTGTCATTTTTTGTATTTTTCCATCACTAACATTTTCTAATGTACCCCTTCCATTCTCCCCTCCCCAAAGGCATTGTTTATAAGAAAGAGTTAAAAAAAAGGAAAATAGCTATAAAATACATTGGAAAAAAAGTATTACATAATATGCACCAGATCCATATTTCCATTTTATTGCAAATAAATGTATGTGCTTTCAGGGCAGGGGAGTGAGGGAAGAGGAGGGAGAAGGGAAGGGGACTGGGTCATTATAGTTTTACAATGCTTTCTTTTGTGGTTGTGATTGTTTTGTTTTTCATTCCATTTTTCTGGTAGTCATTATGTATTCTGTTAGCCCAGTTCTGTTTGCTTCACTTTATATCAGTTCATATAAGACTTCCCATTTTTTTCTGTATACATGTTCATTATTTTTAATACTATAGTAATATTTTATGGCCTTCTTATACTTCAATTTGTTTAGTCATTCCCAAAGTATCTGCTTTGATTTCAGTTTTGCTGCTTCAGAAAGTACTAGGATAAATATTTTGGTGTATATTGAGCCTAGCTCTTTGTCATTTACTTCTTTGGTGTATTTGCTGTGCAACGAAATCTCTGAGTTAAAAGATGTAGTCATCCGTTTTCATAATTCCAAATTGCTTTCCAGAAATAGTGTAGTAGTTGACATGTCCTCCAACAATGAATTAGTTTGCCTGTCTTTCCACTTTTCCTCCAACATAGACTCTCCCATCTTCTGTCATTTTTGCCCATTGGTTAGATGTGAAGTGAAACTTCAGAGATGTTTTTGTTTGTTTTACACTTTTCTTATTATTAGTGATTTGAAGAATTCTTCAAATGGTTGTTAATAGCATGGAATTCTTCTGAAGCATCCCCTCAAGAACTGGTTAGACCCTTTTCAGAGGATTTAGAGGAGGAAATGAATGCAAGTTGCATAGGAGAAAGGAAGCATGAATGAACTAGCAGTCTGCACCTTTAGAGAGAGAGAGAGATCAATGAGTTCACAGATCAAACAACCAATATGCCTGTTATGGGCCAGGCACTGGGAACTTGAAGACAAAAGTAATAGTTCTTACCTTCTAGGATCTTGCTTTCTGTCAGGGGAGACAACATGGATATATTTAGCTATATAAAAACAAAATAATGCAAAGTAAATTTTGGTGCCAGGAGTGGAAGAAGCACTAATACCTGGGAGGTAGAGATAAGAAGGAAATACATTCCAAACACAGGGGACAGGAAGCCTGAGCAAAGGATGGGAGGTGCAAAATGAAATGCTGTGAATGAAGAACATCATGTAAGATGGTATGGCTGGACCACAGAGTAAATTAAAAGGAATAGTGTATAATATGGTTAGGAAAAAATAGACTGGGCCAAATTGTGTAGCTCTTTAGATATCAAACAAAAGAGTTTGCATTTAATCATAGTTATAATATGAGAGTTCCTACAATTTAACTGAGTAAGTCATTGACATAATCAGACATATATTTTAGGAAAACCACTTTGCAATTCTGTAGATGACATGTTGGTGTAGGGAAAAACTCGATGCAGGAATATCAGTTGGAAGGCTATTGCAACTATCCAGGTAAGAGGGCAACCCATTTATTAAGGTAACTACTTCAGGGTTGTTATGAGATTTTTCTAGGATCACTTTTGAAAGTGAACATAATAGGGATCACATTTTTCCTCTCCTTTTCTCTCCTTCTCTTCCCTCCCATTCCCTTCTCTCCTCTCTTTTTCTCTTTCTTTCTCCCCTTCTCTCCTCTCTTTTTCTCTTTCTTTCTCCCCTCATCTTGCCCTGGCTAGTTATGCAGGAACTGATCTCACTGCTAATGGTCAGAGGAGCTTTGACTTGCCCCATCCCCTCTCAATACTAATTCATCCTTCCTTAAGAAACCTGATGTACTCCTCTATACCTTTAGTGGCTTACCCTATTGGTACCAGACTTAGTGTAGATATTCAATTGTATAGCTCAGAAAGCTCCTGAGCTCAAAAGGGTCACTAGATTCAGCCTCTGTGCTAGCTGGGATTATAGACACATGCCAACACTCCTGGTTGTCACACATATTTTCAAATAATATCTTAATTTTATTTGGGGAGTCCCCCCCTTTACATCAAGGAAATTCCCCAGTTCAGGAGAAAGATATTCCAAATAGTAAGGAAAGAGAAAATTCATTTTCCGGATGAGGTAACAAAAAATTAGGAAAAAAAATATAATTTGTTGTTCTGGGATTTGAACAAAACATAGGACTTTAAAATTAAAATTTTAAAATTTGAAATGATCTTGAAGATTATGTTGTCTAGCCCCTTAATTTTATAGATGAGGAAATAGTAATAAATATAACTTATTATGTATCAGTGTGACTTACAATTATTCTCTCATTTGATCCTCATGACAACTCTGGGAGGTAGGTGCTATTATTACCCACTTTTATAGATGAGGGAATTGAAACAAACAGAGGTTAAATGACTTACTGTAGCAGCAAGCACCCCAGCATCCCCAGGGTGGCTGCCAACACAGGTTCTTGGATCTGCTTTGATAAAGGAAAGCAACTCAAAATGGTTTAACAAGCTCACTTTAATCAGTCAAACATAAATCATTTACCTAGTTCAGGGGAAAAAAGGTCAGCACCCAGCACTTCAGAGTATACAGACAGAATTATCAAGATAGAGAAACAGATCAAGTAGACAGGTTTCCAAACTGTGCAACCATTACATCCATACCAAATCAACATCTGGGTTTTTTCAAAGCCGGGGGGCTCTCAACAATGGCTTCCCAGAGTATCATCTGATCAAATCACAGAACACTTCTCAAAGTGAGCTTCAAACTAAAGCCTCACATCAGGGATTATATAGCCTTCTCCTGGGTCAGAGAATGTAACCACCCTCTTGACCCACTGCCCAATCACACAGCATCAAGGCATGGGCATTCCTGAAAACCAAGCCTCCTGCCACAGGCTCCATGTGACCACATTCAGCCTATTAGGAGGCAGAATATATTTTCAAATCAAGGAAGGCTCTCAGAATCTTTTAAGCCTATCAAAGGGCCTAAGGGCAGGGAAGATCTTTAAATTTGCATTTCCATTATACTTACCCAGTATTGAACAGCTAGTAAATGTCTGAGGCTGGATTTGAAATCAAGTCTTCTTGACTTCAGGCTCTGAGCTATATCCAGAAGCAAACCCAGGACTAGAGAGAAAGGACTTGTCTAAGGTACTATACATAGTAAGTTGGAAAGGTACTATTTCAACCCAGCCCTTCTAATTCCAAATCCAACATTCATTTTGTGACATCATATTGCCTCATTTGATAGGTAAGACCAAATGGAGAAGGTAGAATTGGTATCTTGGCACAAGGGCTAGGAATAAAACACCAGAAGGGAGGAAAGAACTTCTGATAGAGAAAAAGAAACCTTAGAAACTTGACCTATTTTCCATTTTAGTTTATTTTGTTTTTTATTACTATTATTATTACTATTTTGTCAAGGTCTTACCTGTTCTTACCTGGAGAGACTAACCTTCAACAATTGCTTGAAAGAGATTTAATCTTGATGCATGGTGAACATAGGGTAAGGTATTAGAAAGTGGAACCTGACAATGTATTCATGGTCAAATCCCTTTTGTGTTGAATGTCCTCAGGGAATTACATTTTTCAAGTTATATATTGTAAAATACTGTCAGGTTTCCCTGTAGCACAGCAGTCAAGTGTGGCTCCGATTCAGTAGGACTGATTTGATTAGGATCAAGGCCATACCAGAGGAAACTGCTGCTTTTCTGCCAGCCAGAATTCTCCCGGTGTTCAGGATGCAAAACAGATGGAACTAAACCTGGTCAAGGAAAGTCAAAGGACTTTCACCACAGGAAAGGGGGAAATGGTGAAGCCCAGGAGCCTATAGGGAGAGGCAATGTCATGGAACCAGTAAAAAGGCAAGGAAGAATGTCTGGCCTAGGGAGGAAAGAGGAATTACATTTATACTGATGGGACGGAACAAAGTCTGGTGATTGGAAGCTACTGGGAAATGCATCTCAGCTCAATTTAAAAACTTCCTAACACTTAAAACTGTCCAACAATGGAAAGAATTAAGTCTTTAAGCTATCAATACAAGCCCCCTGATGTGACCTTTCCATCCTTAGACCAAATGTATCCCCACTAGGACAAAACACATAATTTGCCTCAGTCTAGCCAGTATTCTTACTTCTGTATGCAGTACATAGAATCATAGAATTAGAGATTTTGAGTCAAAAGGGAAATTTAGAGGTCATCCAATCTGACTTCATCATTTTGCAGACAAGGAAATTGAGGCCTGAGGAAACCGAGTGGTATTTCTCAAGCCACAAAGGTAATAAGGAGCAGAGCTGGAATTTAAGCTCCGGACTAATGACTTTAAATTTAATATATATCTTTCTCATTGCACCGCTCTGTCATGTTACCCAACCAATTATTTTAGTAGCACTTCTTTTCTTCTAATAAGTAATAAATACTTTTAATGAATGGACACGTATTGTGGACTTCTTGCAGTAACTCATTTGGCATTGTATATATTAGGCATTGTGCTGAGAATGCAGGATACAAAGAAAAATTAAATAGATCCAGCTTTCCAAGAGTTTAAAAGACAGACAATATATGGATTTCTAAATATATACAAGATTAATGCAAGTTAATTTTTGGAGGGAAGAAACCAGTAGCTGAGAGATCAGAAAGACAATGGAGAAAGTTCCATTTGAGCAGAGTCCTGAAGAAAACAAGGAGAGAGAAGGATGGATTGCATTCTAGGCTTGGGGGCAGCCAGTACAAAGACACAGAGAAAGAAGATGGAATCCTGTGTGAGGAAAACAAGGGTAGCATGGCCAGAGTGCAGAGGTCAATAAGGGTAATAATGTATAATAAGGTTAGATAATTTAGTTAGCAGCAGTTTGTGAAGGGCTTTAAAAACCAAACGGAGGAGTTTATATTTGGTCCTATGGGCAATAGGGAGCCATTGCAGTTTATTGAAGTGTGTGTGTGTGTGTGTTTGCAGTCAGATCTGTGTTAAATAACTTTAGCATATAAATAGAGGAATGGGAAGAAATTTGTAAGATGGAGATTAATTAGAAAGTCATTTTGACTGACCAGGCCAGAAGTGTTGAGGGTGATTACTTTGGTGGAAGTTTAAATAAGAAGTAGGAATCCAATGAGAGAAATGTAGTGGAAGTAGAAATGAAAAGCATTGGTAACTGATTAGATGTGTGGGGTAAGGAAGAGTAAGGGGTCTAGGATAATGACAATATTTCTAATGAGTTGCAGAAAGAATAGTGGCACCCTCAAGGGAAATAAGAAAGCTTGAAGTAGGAGTGGGATTTGGGGGGAAAGATATTTAATTTGTTTTTGAACATGTAGAATTTGAAATGTCTGCTCATTCATGTTCTTCAACTTGGATTTCTAGAAGTTTTGTCACCGTTAGGTCTTATATTTTATAGATAGGTTCCAGTGAGTTGCAGAATTGTTTTTGCTGTTGTTTATTTGTTTTGTTTTGTTTTGTTTGCTTGCTCGTTTGCTTTACTTTCTTTTATTTTTCCAAACTATTCATTATTCTTCTACAGAGATAGGACAAACAGAAATGATTTAAGTGTGAATTAGAATCCCTGTGCCAGGTGAAAAGCTTTCATTCAGCTCAGGAGTGGTAACAGGGAGTTCCAGGATATCATTGTGATCTGCTGGGAGTAAAGGAAGGAAGAGAACACACTCAACTTTGAGAGAAGCAAATGATAAGATCATAGATCATAGAATGATGGATCTTGATCTGAAAGTGAGCTTAGATGTCCCATTTCTTCATTTTATAGATAAGGAAACTGAGGAACTTAGTGTTAAAGAGATATATCCAATGTTGGAAAGAGAAAACTCAGCCTTTGATCAAGGGATCTGAGAGTGCATTGACTCAGTCAGTCAGTCAATGAACATTTATTAAGGACTTATGTGCCAGGCACTTGGCTAAGTACTGGGGATATAATGAAAGCAAACAAAAACAAAAAACTACTTTAAAAAAGCTCATAGTCTAATGGGAGAATCAACGTGAAAATTGCTATGCACACATGAGATAAATTGGGCATAATATCAGAGGGGAGATACTAAGCTTAAGGAGAACTGAGGTCTTCTTACTGGAGGTAGGAATTTGGCTGAAACTTGAAGAAAGCCAAGAAAGCTAGGAGGAAGAGATGAAGAGGTAGAGTGTTCCTGGCATGAAAAAACAGGGAGAGGGAACAATGAAAATCTTCAGAGTCAGGAGATGGAGAGTCAACTTGTGAGAGGAACAGTAGGGAAGTCAAGTTATTAAATCATAGATTAAGTAGAGAAGAGTAAGGTGTAAGAAGATTGAAAAGGGAGGAAAGGACCAGATTATTAAAGACTTTGAAAGCAAAATGTAGGCTTTTCTGAAGGAAATTGGGAGCCACTGAAAAAGAAACATTCTGGATTTTTTAGTTTAGTCATCTTATCTGGTAATTCATTTTTAGTTTGCTTTGTCATTAACGAAAAGATTAAGATTGGATGCGAGAAGATCAATAATCAAATGTGTGACCTTAGTTAAGTCAAACTGTACCTTGCCTTTTGCATCTATAAAGTATAATATATAGGGGTGGCTAGGTGGCACAGTGAGTAGAGCACCAACCCTGGAGTCAGGAGGACCTGAGTTCAAATTCTGTCCCAGGCACTTAACACAAAAAACTAGCAGTGTGACCTTGGGCAAGTCACTTAAACCCAATTGCCCTACCTTACCCCCTCCAAAATAAAAGTATAATATTACCTGCCCACATCTGTCTTATTATAAGGATTAGAGAAAAATAAAGATTTGGAAGCATTTTGAAAGGTTAAAAATACCATACAAAGAGGGATATGTGTTATTGCCAAACTTTGCCCCCAGCCTGGAATGTTTTTCTATATTTTTTCTCTGTCTCTCCAAAGATACCGTTGTTCCTGAAGACTCAGTTCAGTTACCACCTCCTCCACGAACTCTATCCTATCTGTTACTTCTTACCTGTGGATCTTGGGCAAATTATTTTCTCTGCCTGTGACGTCATCCATAACACGAAGAGATTGGGCTAGATGGCCTCGAATGTGCCTTCAATATTTATAGTAGCAATTTTATATATTATCTTATATGTTTTATATATTATAATACATAATAATATGTGTATATCTATACATATGTACACAATGTATGTATATGAACACTATAGACACATGTAGCATTCATACACGCAAATGCCCATACACATAGTTTATGTTTTGAGTTTTGGTTGTTAAAATATTTCTCTCTCTCTCTCTCTCTCTCTCTCTCTCTCTCTCTCTCTCTCTATATATATATATATATATATATATATATATATATGTATATATGAAAATTAGCCGTTTAGTTCAACTGAACTAAAGTCTTTGCACTATAATTTTATTTAGTAATATCAACATGTATCTCACTTTCATTCTTTTTTGTTGTTTTAAAATTATTTTTTCCATCAATGAAATTATTATTTTAACTAAGCACCTGCCCCTTGATATTAGAAACAAAGAAAAACAAAATCCTTGGAACAAATATGCATGGCCAAACAAGAATAAATTGGCACAGCGGCCAAATCCAAAATGTATATGTCCCACTTTGCACCTCTCTGTCAGGATAAAACCCAATTTCAGACCTTAAAGATCCAACTTCCTCTTCTAATTCCCTATCAGATGGTATAACTATAGGCCCATAACACTTGGTTTAGGAGCAATATCCTGCCACATTCTAGCTACAGAACAGCATCTTAATGTGTGAAGGGTCAGAGACAGATCATTTCCTATAGAAAATAAACTGTCTCAATGGTTAACCACTGGTCTATGACTTCATTCACTTGTTTATGCACTGATTACTCTAAACCACCTCCCCTCACCATTATTCCCCACATTTGACTTTCCAGTAATCAATGAGAACAGGACTGTAATACAAAATGCTTAGTCTAGTATGGCTGAAAAATTGTTCTAGCAAAACACGCAGAATGAAGCTAATGAGGGCCAGGGAAGAGGAAGAAGGCTGAATTGATGTGGAGACTAATTTATTTCATTAGATAGTACTAGATGTAAATTGCAGTGTAATGGAATTAATCATTTAAAATGGATTGTTCACTAGGAAGTTATAAAAACACCAACTTTCAACTTGGTGCTTTTTCTTTTTTTTCCCTTTTTTAAATATTTATTTATTTTTAGTTCTCAGCATTCATTTCCACAAGATTTTGAGCTACATTTTTTTCTCCCTGTCTTTCCCCTACCCCCACCCCAAAATAGCAAGCCCACTGAATACCCCTTCCCCAAATCCATTCTCCCCTATATCCTCCCACATTACCCCCTAATTTTCTAGCATTTCTATCTATCTATCTATCTATCTATCTATCTATCTATCTATCTATCTATCTATCTATCCATCCATCTATCTATATCTATCTATCTATCTATCTATCTATCTATCTATCTATCTATCTAT
>NW_027187325.1:6344297-6349847 GCF_028583685.1 Petaurus breviceps papuanus | reverse complement strand
ATCTATCTATCTATCTATCTATCTATCTATCTATCTATCTATCTATCCATCTATCTATCTATCTATCTATCTATCTATCTATCTATCTATCTATCTATCTATCTATCTATCTATCAATTTATCTATCTATATCTATACCCCAGTGCCTGTACACCTTATTTCCCAGTTGCATGTAAAAAAATAAGCTTTTTTAACATCTGTTTTTAAAACTTTGAGTTCCAGATTTTTACTGTTCCTCCTTCCTCACCCACCCCCACTGGGAAAACAAGCAATTTAATATAGGTTGTACATGTGCAATTACCCAAATCATTTCCATAGTTGTCATATTGTGAAAGACCAACTATATTTCCCTCCCTCCTATCCCCCCCCCACTTTTTCCATTTTCCCCTTTGATACTATCCCTTTTCAAAGATGTTTGCTTCTAACTACCCTCTCCCACAATCTGCCCTCTCTTCTATCATCCCCCTCCTATCACCTACACCCATATTTTCCTGTAGGGTAATATACCCAATTGAGTGTGTATGTTATTCCCTCCTTAAGCCAAATTCAATGAGAATCAGGTTGGCCCATTCCCTTTTACCTTCCTGTTCTTCCCCTCCATTGTTACAGTTTTCTCTTGCCTCTTTTATATGAGATAATTTACCCTAATAGATCTCCTCCTTTCTCCTCCCAATAAATTCTTCTCACCTCTTAATTTTAATTTTTAGATATCATCCCTTCATATTCAACTCATCCTGTGCCCTCTGTCTATGTATATATGGACATACATATGCCCACACTCACATATATATTCATATACACATACACCCTCCTATACATATATATGTACACACATATTCCCTTAAACTATCCTCATACTGAGAACAGTTTTATGAGTTACAATGATCATTTTCCATGTAGGAATGCAAATAGTTCAACTTTAATAAGTTCATTATGATTTCTTTTTCCTGTTTACCTTCTCATGCTTCTCTTGCTTCTTGTATTTTTAAGTCAAATTTTCTGTTCAGCTCTGGTATTTTTCATCCAGAATGCTTGAAAATCCTCTATTTCATAGAATTACCATATTTTCCCCTGTAGCATTATACTCAGTTTTGCTGGGTAGGTGGTTCTTGGTTTTAGTTCTAGCTCCTTTGACCTCTGGAATGTTATTTTCCAAGCCCCCCCCCCCCCCCCAATCCCTTAACATAGAAGCTGCTAGGTTTTGTGTTATTCTGATTGTTTTTCCACAATACTCAAATTTTTTCTTCCTGACTTATTGCAGTATTTTATCCTTAACCTGGGAACTCTAGAATTTGGCTATAATATTCCTAGGAGTTTTCTTTTTGGGATCTTTTCAAGAGGTGATTGGTGAATTCTTTCAATTTCTATTTTGCCCTCTAAAAATTCTAGAACATCAGGGAAATTTTGCTTGATTATTTCTTGCAAGATTGTGTCTAGGCTCTTTTTTTGATCATGGCTTTCAGGTCATCCAATAATTTTAAAATTATCTCTCCTGGATCTATTATCCAGGTCAGTGGTTTTTTCCATTGAGATATTTCACATTGCCTTATATTGTTTCATTTGTTTGGATCTGTTTTATAGTATCTTGATTTCTCATGAAGTCATTAGCTTCCAATTGCTCCAATCTAATTTTGAAGGAGTTATTCTGTTCAGTGAGTTTTTGAAGTTCCTTTTCCATCTGGCAAATTCGACTTTCTAAGTCATTTTTCTCCTCAGGCTTTTTGAGACTCTTTTGCTATTTGAGTTAGTCTATTTTTTAAGGTGTTATTTTCTTCAGTGTATTTTTGGGTCTCCTTTAGCAGGTCTCCT
Source organism: Petaurus breviceps papuanus (assembly GCF_028583685.1). Classification (NCBI taxonomy): domain Eukaryota; kingdom Metazoa; phylum Chordata; class Mammalia; order Diprotodontia; family Petauridae; genus Petaurus; species Petaurus breviceps. The sequence continues at coordinate 6,348,038 of NW_027187325.1, read as the reverse complement.
TCTCATTTCTCTTCCCAATTATTCCTCCACTTCTGTTACTTGATTTTCAAAATCCTTCTTGAGCTCCTCCATGGCCTGTAACCAGTTCACATTTTTCTTGGATGCTTTTGATGCAGGAGTTCTGACTTCAGTTTCTTCCTCCCATTCCATGCCTTGATCCTTTTTGTCCCCAAAAAAGGAATCTATGATTTCATTATGTTTCTTGGGCTTGCTCATGTTGCTAGTCAATTACTTGACTTTTGAGCACTTTGCCACAGTAGAACTCTGCTTCCAGAATGGAGAGAGCTTCGTCCCAAACCACTGGGGTTTTCCCAGCTGCTGGAGTCATTAGTTGGGTGCCCTCTCTACAGACACCACAAACTCTGGCTCACTGGTCACACACCCCAGTACTACCACCCAAGACCACGATCCAGATCCAAGCAGGTTAAAGCAAGAGAGATCACCCTCTGAATGGTTTCTTGGTCCCCCTGCTACCTGAAAGCCAGGAGCTCCTGAGACAGCCCAGCAACAGCAGTTGCCCAGCCACTGTGCCTCAGCTGCTTCTTACCCTGGAGTCAGAGTCCAGACTATGCTCTCAGTCCCCCTGTTCCCACAAAGTTCCACACTGACCTTTTACTTTCTTTTTTGCATTTATGGGTTGATAGTTCTGGAAACCCCCACAGCTCCTGGTGATTCTCTCTCCTGACGTCTGTTCCAGCCTGCCACTGGTTGGGGCCATCCTGGAGCCAGGAACATGCAGCTCAGCTCCCAGCCTGGTATGATAGATCCTTCCTCTCAGCCTGCTGGGCTTCTTTCAGTGGGAGCTTTGTTTCTATTTCTCTCTTTGTGGGTTCTGTAGCTCTAAAGTTTGTTTAGAGCCATGTTTTTTACATTTATTGGAAGCGATTGGAAGGGAGCTCACACCAAGTTTGTGCTTCTACTCTACAATCTTGGCTCCCAAATTGGTGCTTTTCCTTCTCAGCTGAATGGAACAATTTGGTTGCAAAGTATTTATTTACCTTTAACCATCTAAAGTAAAGAGTGAGGGGTGCCTAGGCAGCACAGTGAATAGAGCACTGGCCTTGGAGTCAGGAGGACCTGGGTTCAAATCCAGCCTCAGACACTTAACACAAAAACTAGCTGTGTGACCTTGGGCAAGTCACTTAACTCCAATTGCCTTCAAAAAAAAAAAAAAAGAAAAAAAAAGAAAAAAAGAAAAAAAGTAAGCATAGATGAGCTCTGAATAGGAAGACAGCCAAGCCATGGGAGATAATATGGAGACAAGGATTCAATTAAGTCAAAGAAAATTGGGCAGATTAGTAGGGCTAATTTGATAGTTCTACTTAGGCTGAGGAACAGTCTGTATTGGAGAACGACTGGCTGTTAGGTGGGAAGAACTCTTTTAATAAGCCTGCTACAGCGAAGAACTGTAAATTAAGGAGGATTCTCATTAATTGGGAAAAAAAGAATGTAATAGAATATCTTTGTGCCATAAAAATTATGAAACACACAGTTTCAGAGAAACCTGAGAAGACTTACATGAACTGATACAGGGTGAAATGAGCAGAACCAGGAGGACAATGTATACATCAACCATAACATTATAATGAAAACAACTTTGATAGCCCTAAGATAACTGATCAATTCAACAATGAACCAGGAGTCCAGAAGTCTAATGACCAAACCTGTTATATACCTCCTGACAGAGGGGTGACACACTCAAGATGCAGAATGTGACAGGCATTTTTCAGTATGACAAGATGTTTGGATTTTGTGGATTGTTTTGCTTGATTATACTTACTTATTACAAAGATTGCGTTTAAATACAAAATGCTCTATTTGACTTTCAAAGCCCTTCATACTATAACCCTCTCCTGCCTTTACAATTTTTTTATATCTTATTCCCCAACACATTCTTTTTGCCCGTGAGACTGACCTCTTATCCATTCCATGAGCAAGGCACTCCCTCTCTTGGTTCTGGGCATTTTCTCTGGCTATTCCCCTTGTCTGGTATACTCTCCTTCTGTACCTTCAACTACTGACCTCTCTGACTTTTTTTAAGTCCCAACTAAAATCCTATTTTCTACAGGAAGCCTTCCCCAAACCCTCTTAATTCCAGTGCCTTCCATCTTTTACTATACACACACACACATACATACATACATACATACATTTATGGAGAGAGAGAGAGAGAGAGCTCACTTTGTATATATTTACTTGCATGTTGTCTTTAGCGTTAGACTGTAGCTCCCTGAGGGCAGGTACCATCTTTGACCTCTCTTTGCATCTTCTGTGCTTAGCTCAGTGCCTGGCACATAATAGGCACTTATTTTTTTTTTTTTTAGTTCTTGTTGTTGTTGATTGATTTTATTTTACTTTTTCATTGGTGAGGATATTTGAGGGAGAGAGGGATGGAGGCAGAAATTGGTAAAAATAATATTGCAAAAAAAAAGGTAAATAAGAAAAGAGATGATCAACAAAGCATATTTGAGTGTATAGAAGACAACAGAAGTAAACTGATAAGGAAACATAGATACAAAAGAAAGTTTTGATTGTGACATGTTAACTTTATTATGTACTTAAATATGAAAGTAATTTGTAAATAATAGAGTTATAATTTCCCATGAAATTTTATTTTCCCATTATTCCTTGCATATGAGAATGAACTTTTGGAGGTGGGGTAGTAGATAAATTCAGAATTCAAAAAGAAGAACTGTTTTAAAAAATAAAGCTGCTATAGGTAGAATCTGACTTCATGCTTTAACAAGCTATACCAGACCTGATAGGCCAGAGTTTCAGAAAGGTAGAGACAAAGGGAATATATAGTTCAAGTCAATCAAACAATAAATATTTAGAAATACCAAATGAGCAAAGACTTCCAGATACAAAGAAATATAAAAAGGACATTGCCCCTGACCCAAGGAAGTTTCGGATGAAGATGGGAGAGACAAAGCACTCACACTAAAAAGAAATAGAAAAGAAAACTAATGATAAAAGTAAGTATATACCACATGCTAAGTTTGTACTAAATACAAGAAGAGATAATGAGACTTCAGAGAGTAGAGAGAACGTTGTGTATTGGGCTAGAGTCTTTAGCTAGAGGCTAAACTTGAACTGTTCTTTTTTTTAAGCAAAAATAGAATGGTACATGGGCATTACAGGCAGTGGCAACTGGCATGAGCTGTGATAAAGGGCAGAATGTATTCAGAAGGCAGTAAGTAGATCAATTTTGCTGGAGTATAGGAACAATGGGAGACGAGACTAGAAAAGTAACTTGGAGTCATTTTATAGAAGGCTTTGAATGCTGGGATAAGTAGTATAACTATGGGTTGATGGCTCTACATTTATCTTGCAGGCAAAGAGTTACTGTCCATTGATGCTTTCTGGCTAGGGTAGTTACATAATGAAAGTGGTATTAGAGAAAATCAAAGACATATCTCATGTGGGATGAAATATGCGAAACTGGAGGTAGGAAGAGCTGTTGGGGGCTATTGTGAGTGAAAATTGACTACATTTAGACACCATGGGGAAGTACAAGAGAAATAAGAAAGACACTACTAGGTTTGAGGTAATTAGGCCCTGAACTTTGTGTGGAGGAAAGAGTTTGTCCTAATTCTGATTTGGCAGAAAGTACTCTGGAGAATCTGCCTGGTTTTTCTCCTGTTTAAATTTCTCTGTTTCATCTCTCATGACCCTTATTTAATAAGGAAAATGGAGAAGGAGAGGAGAGGAGAGAGAGAGGGAGGGAGAGAGACAGAGAGA
>NW_027187325.1:6213140-6339297 GCF_028583685.1 Petaurus breviceps papuanus | reverse complement strand
AGAGAGAGAGAGAGAGAGAGAGAGAGAGAGAGAGAGAGAGAGAGAACTATTCCAATTTTTTTTCCCATCACTTCCTATGCCTTCTATGGCCCACTCTCAGGTCCTATTTATAGTCAAGGGTTATCAGGGCACTTGTTCCATCCTCCTGACCACAGGCAGAATTACACCTAAACCATCTCAGAGAAAGAGCTTCCACAAAGTCCCTTGGTAACAGTGGCTCAGGTTATTTTGAGTGAAGATACAGGCTGAGTTAAGGGGAGGGAAGAGGAGAAGGGGTTGAATCGAACCACACATCTCCCGCTATAGCTTGAGTCCATTGTCCATCGTTCTATTCTCAGCAGAGATGTGGAGCCATTGGTTTTCCTCCTCCTGGGAATATCTCCTAACATGTGTGCAGGTCAATGTTAAAAGCTTTTGAAATAGGAGCCTTGGGGAAAAAATGCTGAAAGGAATCGGGTTAGTCTAAAGAAGACAAAATGAAGGACTGACAAAGTCAATCAATCAAGAGAACAAGCATTTATTAAGTGTCTACTCTATGCCAATCACTCTAGTAGGTGCTGAGAATACATAGACAAAAAAACCCCAACAAAACAAACCCAGAGTCCCTGCCCTCAAGGACCCTATATTTTCTGGCATAATGGACACAACATTGGAGTCCTGGTTCTGCTAATGCCTTTCCTTCTCAGATTGCTTTCCATTCACTCTGTATATGGCTTGCATCTACCTAGATATCTGCTTGTTGAGTCCCCAGGTGGAATATAAGCACCTTTAGCAATCATATTGAAGGCAGAGGATTTCTCCTTTCGTTGTATCCTCATTGCTTAGCACATTGTCTAGCATGTAATAAATGCTTGCTGAATGATTACCATTGAATGATTGAATGGCCTTGGCTAAGTCACTTTGTGGTCTCCAGTTTGCTGAATATACAATTTAGAGACAAAGTGACTAGAAGGTCTGGTCAAGCTTAACTCCTGGAAACTAAAAGGCACAGTGTGTAGAAGGCTGGACTTGAAGTAAGAAAGACCTGAATTAGAATCTTGCCTTACAGACTTACTAGCTAAGTGTGACCATGAAAAAGTCACTCAAACTCTCTCACTGTACTCATTTGTCAGATAGGGATAATTGTATCACTTATCTCATAGGGTTGTTAGAGGACCATATGAGATAATGTATATAAAGCCCTTTGCAGTAGATAACTATTATATGACTATATAATATAAATATTAACTATTATTATTAATAGGTGAGACTTTTCTGTCTCCTCTGACCCACAGTATTGAAGCTGTCTCCCTATCACTGGCAAAACATTTGGATATTATTGATTAGTTAGTCACACCTGGGAAGCTCCACTCTAGGATATGACCTTTTAACAGGCAAAGCAGAGCACTGGAGAAAAGCAGAGATAATCAGAGCAGCGAGAAGCCAATCAGACACATATAGATTCCCATTCTCTGGTGTGTAGACTTTAAGGCCAGGTGAGCCCTCCAGGGAACATGTGTCTGTGTTTATCTGACCAGCTTCTCTCTGGCCATGTCAGTTCTGATTCTCCTTTCTGAATCCCTTTTAATGGCTATTTGTATCAGGGAGCCATGTGATGGCTCCAGAAATGGCAATACAAAAAGGTAGATTGATGAGAAATTCAGGAACCAAGTTCTGGATAGTCCAATGGTTCCTGGATAGCATCAAGTTCTTGTGCCAAAGAGAGGAGTTTATGAATCAAGCAAGAGGCAGAGCAAGGGGCAACAGGAGGAAGAGAAATGATGTAGGAGAGGAAGCATCAGCTTTACCTTTCACTAATTGTGCAAGTTATGTGGATTGTGCTAAGTCTGGAACAATAAACGGTAAGTGGAGAAGGAGGGGATATAACGGAAATGGGGGGATTGTTTGACTCTTGATACCCTCAGATGTTAGTCTTCTTATATGATTAAAAAGAAAAAACAGTTAAATAGAGCCAGTCTTGTCTGTGCATGAAGTGGGTGGTGCTTTAGCTTTTCCTGTACTACAATAAAAGGTCATATATACTAGTGATCTAGACATGTGCTACATTCTGAAGTAAAAACTGTAGGAGCAAGGTTGGGAAACCTGCGAGCTTGAGGCTCCGTATGGCCCTCTATGTCCTCAAGTGTGTCCCTTTGACAGAATCCTAACTTTACAGAATAAATCTCCTTAATAAAAGGATTTATTCTATGAAACTTGGACTCCATTTAAAAGCCATACCCAAGGATCTAGAAAGCCAAATGTGGCCTCCAGGCTGCAGGTTCCCCAACCCTGCCCTAGGGCATGAGCCAATGAGAGTGATTTGTAAAAAAAAAAAACCCAAAATTGAACCCAGTCTAAATATACACAAAAATTTCAGTTTGGGGAATAAATTTCATGTAAAATGAATTGGTGGGATTGTAAAATCTCTAAAATTCTCTTCTAGCTTTTAAAATCCTATGTTTCTATGTAATAGCAGTCTAAGGCTCTTAATGTCAAAGGAAATGTTTGTGTGTTAGATGTATGCACCCAGTTGTGTCTATGCATGAATGTAGATAGTATGGGAGGTTTAAGAAAACAAGATCACATTAAAAATAGGAAATGCCAAGAAGAAAACTGATCACAGGAACACATAAAGCAGTTTTCATCATGTTCTTCATACATAAAATCCCAGGACATGTGAGGGTGTTAGAGCCTTTTTCCTGTGTGTTCTGTTTCATATTCTGCAAAAGCTGGCACATGCCCACCTCTGCAGACCCAGAGGTAGCCAGGGAAATCCCCACTGAGGGTGTCTTTGCAGGCATCGTTTCATATATCCCGTGTTAGCTGTAGGGTCCAGGCTGTTGGGAAGGTGAACTAAGAAATGTACTTCTTGAGAATTATTCTCTGTTGTCCACTCGAGGTTGTGTTTGCTCTGTGTATATTCCGCATAAGGGAGAAATAAGATTCAGATGGGCCACCATAAATATTTGAGGGGTCTATAATGCATTTAGGCAATAGGGGAAAAATAAGTAAGGAAAATAGTTACATGTCACTATTTAGACAGAACAATAAAAAAGTTTTTAAGAGAGGTTTACAACGTTCTGATAGTAATAAAAGCAGAAGGTGCTTAACTTCTCAGTGTCACGAGCAAATCTCAAAGACTAGGTTGAAGAATATTTGCACTGCTGTATTTCTGATGGTGGGGAGCTGGATGGCACCGTGGATAGAGCATTGGGCCTAGAGCCAGGAAGATCTGACCTCAGGAACTTACTAGCTGTGTCACCCTGGGCAAGTTACTTAATCCTGTTTGCCTCAGTTTCCTCATTTGCAAAATGAAGTGAAGACAATGAAAAACCATTCCTGTATCTTTGTCAAGAAAACCCCAGACGGGGTCACAAAGAGAAGGGCATGACTGAAATGACAACTAAAACAACAACATATTCCTGATGGTAGCTCCTTATACTAATGAAATCAGATATCCTAACTCACCCTGCACACACCACACCTTCTGTCTCTCAGTGTCTCTCTCTCTCTGTCTCACACACACACACACACACACACACACACACACACACACTTTTGCACCTTCAGGAATTTCTCCAAGTTGGTTCACATCACAGCTTTTTACTTTTATATGCTCATGTTTTCTCCTTTTGATACTACATAACTCCATAATGGCAGGAATGGTTTCTTTTTTCTTTTTTTTTTTTTAATCTCTGTCTCTCTAGTACTAAACACAATATCTAGCATACTATGGTATGCACCATTCAACAAGCAGGTGCTAAAATGCATATTAATTGGTTGATCTATAGCTTAGCAGACAAGAGTTAGAGAAGTTCCTGAGGCTCAGCATTGTGACTTGCTCTCATGCTTACACTGGGTCAGAGACATGGTTTGAAGTCGGATTTCCTTAACCCTAAATCTAGACCTTTAGCTTCTACATCATGCTGCCTCTATGGTTCTGTCCCTCCCTTGTCCTGCCTTTCTTTTCCTTCTTTCTCCTACTTGTTCTTCCACTAACTCATATGTGAAAGGTTAAGTGGCTTGAGGTTATTAGATTCCCCTCTCCCTGGACATCTACTTTTTCCACCCCAAAAACTACAGGTATGTGCCAACATCCTAATATTAAGATAAAGGCTACCTAGACATAGGCCAAGGCAACTAGGTGGCTCAGTGGATAGAGTTCAGGGCCTGGAGTCAGGAAGACTCACCTTCTTGAATTCAAATCTGCACACTTACTATCTGTGTGACCCTGGGTAAGTAACTTAACCCTATTTGCCTCAGGATTTCTCTGGGGAATGAACTAGAGAAGGAAATGGCAAACGATTCCAGTATCTTTGCCAAGAAATCCCCGAATGGGATCACAAAAGTCAGACATGACATAAATGATTGAACAACAAAAATAAAGACTTAGATACATATTTTCCTCTGGGGAAAAAGGAAGTGTGCTGTAGTTAGAGAAGGTCTGATTAAATAGCTTATAAACAAAGGATCTGGAATTGATTAGAATTAGAAGGACCTCAGAGCTTCTAACTTCAAGTTAAGTGCTAATGAGGATGGATTCCATTCTCCTTCAATATACTGGTCTGACTGACCTTTGTCTATTATCTAGTAAAGAAATAAACAATTCAAATTAACAGAAATATGTTAATAAGCTATGATGTCCAATTCACTGTTCTAAGAGAAATATTAATGATTTTAAGGAACAGGAATGGCTTTTAGGTTAGAGCTAGGAAGAAGCTGAATGTACAAACCTATAAAGAGGGATTTTTGAGGTTGCTGGATGTTTCCCTCCTTGGACATCCCCCACCTCAAAAAAAGGACAGATTTGTGTCAGCCTGTCTGTTGCGGGCGTTTGCCCTCACAACAGATCTAGACGACTAGCCCTACGGCCCTCTTACTTACCCATCCCGGGTCTTCGGTCGTCACCGGCCCCTCACGGGGAAAAAACACCAGACAGAAGGCGGAGGAGTGAAGCGGGGTGGTTTATTCTTCAACAGTTACATGGCGGAGAGAGAGAGAGAGCCCTCTCACACGAGAAAATATATAGCGAATCCGAGCCAATCACATCGCAGTCTTACATTTATGGCCTTATATGGTGATCACCCCATGGCCTTATATGGAGATCACCCCATCAAGCTTATACATATTCATTCAAAGCAACCATGGCACCGCCCATAAACCCCTCCCCCTCCCCCATCAACTCCCCCTTTTTCTTTAAAGCAAACAATAATCCCATATGCCAAAAGAATCGGCAGTGCAAACTGCTAAGCTTCTCGCTACAGGCGACACAGGTGACCATGCTTCTTGCCCGAAAGACCACGAAAAAATCCCATTACCACTCAGGGGTCCTGTCCCAAGGACTCTGACGTGCGGTGCGGGGGCCTCTGGCTTAGGTCACCTCCGATTCACTCGAACCTTACCCGTCGTAGGACACCGACACCCTGGGTCCTGTCTTAGGCGGCCGAGGAGGGAGGAGTTGCCCGTCATGGAGTCACCCCCGTCTTACCCCAGGTGTCACACGTCCTCCATGGCCTGGAACCATACCTGAGGATCTCCCCCCTCTTGGAGGGTAAAAAAGGCCTGTTGGGTCAGAAGCATGTAGCCATCCTGACGTAGCTTGCAAACACAATACAAAAGCAAAATAATTACAAGAACAAACACCACGGTGGAGGAGGTTAAGCCTCCCCACTGTGAAAACCAGGTTGTAACATCATGCAGCCACTTAGACAGTCCGGAAAGAACGGCAGGATCAACAGAGGTGGAATTCACCGATGCAATAGCCAGTCTTAATTGTCTTATCTGTTGTTCGTATTCGGCAGACCAATTGCCTAGGAGGAGAGCAGAAAGTTGACGGGACAGGTTAGCTGCTCTAGTAAAGTTCTCATACAAAACGGGAGTAACACATAAACCAGGCATACGCAGAGTACATCCAATTTGGGCTACCTCCCAGAGGACATCAACCTCCTCCTGAATCAGGTCCACCCTCTGATTCAGAAGCATCATTCCGGTATACAGATGCCCATTTATTCCCTCTTGGGCTGTCAAGGCCATGGTAACGGAGGCGCTCAGATTGGCAACCGCCGTCGCAGTCGGCACAGCATAGGCCAAACTGGCGGCTGCTGCAGTAGCCTCAGCGGCAGCAACAGCAATGGCGGCAATAATGGCAGCAGAAATGCCGAAGTCTCTTTTGGGCCTTAACTGCAAAGCAGAATTGGTAATGTTAAGTGGCCAGGGAACCCACCGTGGGAGGCGGAGGACAACTGCCAATGGGAACGCTTGAGCATTCCAGCAGGAAGAATAAAAGCAGTCATTCTTACATTGGAGAAGAGACTCATTGTGTCCTGTCCGATTGGAAACCAAAAACAGAAAGGGTTGCCAAACACAGACAGGCGTGGGTGGTATCTGTACGTGCTTGACTGGCCTTGACATATTAAAATCGAAGGGGTCCAGTTCTGTCCATGTACCATTTCCCCACCCCATGACCCCGCCCAACAGCATGGCCATGGGGCGCAAATCCAAACAAGCGCCCCCCTCCCCACAGAGCAACCACAAATCAAAAGGGTTTGCAGTGACCCCAGGATCTTCATAATGAAGATGACGCGAGTTTATATCGGAGGTAACAGTGGACATAAGAGGTTTAGCATCTTGGCAAGTCCAGTTGGTTGCCACACCCGCAGTAACATTACCAGAAGGGATGGGAGGGGAAAAGGTAAAAAAAACGGGTGCACAGGGACAGCTGCGGGTGATTGGCACTCCGTCCAGGGCCAAAAATCCTTGTGGCGGGAGGGCCGACAGCGAGGCTGGGCGCTGGGCTGGGGTCGCCACTCCCCTCCGCCCTCTCCACAAAGGAGACCACTGTTATCCTTCGCTCTAATCATTGTGCGGGCCGGCCAAAGTCCTCTCAATAAGGAGCCGTTCACCCTCTTGCTTGTAAAGTTAAGGCGGTCAGACCACACAGCCTCTTGAGGAAACAGCCCGACACATGGTGACAGTTCTGGATCGACTGTGGGTGTGATTTGAAAACATAACGTCCCATTAAGTGATATTGTCCTGTTACTTTCCACCGGCCTAGTGTCGTTGTTGAGGTGCAGCACAGGGAGCTTAAGGGTGTTGTTAACTGTAAATAAACGAGGAAAAACTTGTGCCGAAGAAGTCACAGGCATGGGTCTTGGGAAGGTGGAAAGCAGTCCCCAGCGTAATTCCGTCACGGCATTCTCAGCAAGGAGGCCCAAGATGAGGAGGGTGAGTCGACAATCTGAAAGACAAGAAGAACAAGAATTCTCCTCACCCCCCAACCTGTCGGGGGTGGTGCCTTAATCAAGATCCCTAACTTTGTGAAGGGGCACCCATTGCTGTACCGCTGTTGGGTCATTATTTGGAAAAAAGGAAAGGTGGCCGGGCCTTCTTCCAACCACTTTTACAGGGCCGTGCCATTGGCCCCCCGTATCCTGCCACATTACCCTGGAACCGGGCAGTGCCCGGTTAGGTGCAGGGAGGGTCAATGGAGAAGAGGTGGTGCTCTCCCTTTGTAGCATCAGTAAAAACATTAGGGCCCTGCACGGGCACACCAGACACCACCGGTATAGGGGGTCTCAGCTCCAAAGAGGCAAACATACGGAGCAAAGCAGGGCGAGAGACCTTACAAGTCCTCACCGAAGTCAGAAGGGTCGCCCAGGACAGAGACTCCTGGGCTAAAGTCATGGCAAGCTCCGGGGAAATGGAGCAATTCAAGGCAAAGTCGCACCCAAACAGGCAACGACAATGATGTAAAGCCTGAAGGGCAAAAAGGCAATAAGCCTCCCATTTATCCACCAGGGACGCCTTGCTCACCTTTGGGTACAACCACTCTAGACATCCCTGCTTTTGGAACAGGCAGCCCCACTGTGGGCCGCTGTCACTCAGTACTTGGAAATAAACTGGAGAGCCGGGAATGTAATGAGTCAAGGTGGTCTGGGCCCTATTCAGAACCTCCTCGACTGCCTGAACCGCCTCTGGGGTCCAACTCCTAGGGGAACTCAGCGAAGAGTCTCCTCGGAGCAGCTCATACAAAGGTTGCATCACACTGGCAGGCAAGGGGACTGTGGCTCTAATCCATTGGAAGGCGCCGACCAGCCTCTGGAAGTCATTCAAGGTCTTATAAGCACTCAATTTGATAGGAGGCAAGGTCCTTTGAACAGCACTAGCGGTAATCCTGTGTCCCAAATACTCATAGGGGGGGTGCCTCTGTACCTTCTCGGGAGCTATAACAAAATTCTGTTGAGCCAATGTCTGCATCATGAAGGAAAGGCATTCCTGTACCTCTCCAGCTGTGGGGCCAGCAACAAGAATATCATCCATGTAATGGATAATTATGAACTCTTTGTATTGATCCCTAATCGGCTCCAAGATCTGGGCGACATAGAACTGGCAGAGGGTAGGGCTATTAGCCATTCCTTGGGGCAGAACCTTAAACTGAAACCTCTTAGAGGGAGCCTGGAAATTTATAGAGGGTACAGAAAAGGCAAACTTCTCCCTGTCCCCAGGGTGCAGGGGAATGCTGTAAAAGCAGTCCTGGATATCAATGACTGCGATATGCCAATTTTGGGGGATAGCTACGGGCATAGGCAAGCCAGGTTGTAATGAGCCCATCGGGAGCAAACAGGCATTTATAGCTCTGAGGTCTACGAGCATCCTCCATTTTCCTGATTTCTTCTTAATGACAAAAACTGGGGAATTATATGGGCTAAAGGAGGGTTCAATCCTATCATCCCGCAAAAGGGAGCCAACAATTTTTTGTAAAGCAGTGAGCTTCTCGGCTTTAAGGGGCCACTGCTCAACCCAGACCGGGCGGTTATTCGTCCAGGTCAGTTTTGGGGCGAAGCTCAAATCGAGAGTGGTCCCTATCCATTTCCCGGTAAGCAGTCCGGGGTTACTAAGGAGAGCTGCATTTGCGCAAGGACATCCCGCCCCCACAGAGCATAAGGCAGCTCGGGGAGACACAAAGGAGTGAACCTGCCTGCATTATCATCCACCGACCACGAGAGGGCACGAGCCGATCTCTGAGCTCTCTTGTTCCCCCCCACTCCCTGGACCAGCGTGGATGCAACCATCAAAGGCCATTCTTTCCTCCACTGATCCAAATTAATGACTGAACAATCAGCCCCCGTATCAATGATCCCTAAGATCGGATAATTCTCAACATGAATAATCAAAGTGGGACGGTTCAAAGTGATGGAACGAGCCCAATTCAATTGGCAAGGATGCTGGGATGAGGGGCCAAAGGGAAACGCCTTAGCAATGATCTGATCAGTCCGTATGGAGACGGGGGTGCAGTGTGGATTAAACAGGGTCAACACTGCCTCCACATCCTCTGCTACTTGGGTGGGGACCTCAAAGTCAGGAGAGCCTTCTAGGCCGGTCACTACAGCTGGGTGGAAAGGCAAATGGGCAGGGACTGTTATCGCCTCTCCAGGGGGAAGTGTAAAGATGGAGGGTTGTTTTCCAGGAGAGGCCCTGACTCTTACAAACTGAGGATAATTTCCGCTTAACGAGGATGGGGGAGGGGCCCTACGGCTGGGCCCCTCCACCGGCTGTTTCCCTGTGGTTGAGATCCGGGGGAGACCCCGGTCTCCAAAGGGGCTTGTAAGCTGCCCTGTTTATTCTTGGCGCGACAAAACCGTGCTATGTGGCCAAGGCGTCCACAGTTAAAACACTTAGGAGGTGTTCCTCTGGAGGTGGCTTTGCACTGGGCCTTATAATGGCCGTATTGACCACATTGAAAACAAGCCTGCCTGCCGGGACCTTTCTGGGCTGACGAGCTGAGTTGTTGTATAGCCGCCAAGAGGCTCTGTTCCCTCTCTGTATTCGAGACTGTCAATTTTTCCAGCGCCTGTACAAGCTGGCGGTCCCTATCCTGGGCAGTGCAAACCAACTGTGCAATCGGATTTTCCGGGGGCAGGTCCATTAACTTATCTATGACGTCCTCCAAGGGGGCCTCCGATGGCAGGGATGCCACCGCAGCTGCCTCCCTGGAGCGCAAGCCTTCCTTAACCAACTGCTTAATGAGTATATCCATTCCAGGGCCGCTGCCTAGGGTCCTATGGACCGTCTCCTGAACTTGGTTAACAAAGGAAAGGGGGGTCTGATCAGGTCTTTGTTTCAGGCCGACTAATTTAGGGCCCCCTGTCATACCCTTGGCAGAAACCTTCTCCCAGGCCGCTATGTGTGCGGCCTTGACATCATCTAATTCTAACTGCCCATAGGCTGCCTTCACGGCCGGGTTGGAAAAATGGCCAGTGCCACAAATTAAGTGCTCAGTGTCTTGAGGGGCCCTGCCGGGTCTAAGTCGGGCCAAATGCCGGGCCTCCCTCTTCACTTGTGCCTGGAAGGCAAGATGCATAGCAGGGTCTAGACAGGACATAGCTAGCTCGTCAAAATCCCCCGGGGTCCAGGGGTGAGTGGTCACTAGGTTCATAAGTAGCCTCCTAACATAAGGTGAAGAAGGGCCATACTTAGTCACCGCCTCTTTGAACTCTTTCAGTGTCTTATATGGGATGGGAGAATGAGTACGCTGACCCGTAAGGGGATCAGTCAAAATGGGATAGACATCCCAAGAGGCGAAGTCCACCTCCGTGCCCGCCTCCGCCGCCACACGGAGGCTCCGCCTTATTAACCCCTCTCCCTCACGAATACTCTCCTCTCGCCTTTTCTCATAATGAGGAGGCGGGGGCGGAGGGCAGGGAGGGGCGACATATGCGGAACTAGCAGCGAAAGACGGGGCAGGACAATAATTGCCTGGCAAACAGGAGGTGCTTGGTGGCAAGGCGGAGGTAAAGGGCGCGGAAGCGGGGAGCACGCCCCCTGCATCCGTTTCCCCTTTGTTCTCCCGTCTCTCCCTCCTCTCCCTACGTGAGGGAGTGTCCTTCCGGGTCCTTTTTCTCTCCCTCGATCCCTGGGCGCCATCTTGGCGCCCACTCCCTTTACCTTCATCTTCCCCTTCTGAACTGCTAGCGGAACTATCCGCCGCCTGATTCATTACCACAGCTCTCAAGTCCTCCCACGGATATTGACCGAAGCCCCCTGGGTCCTTCAATTCCCTATTCTTCCCTTTTCCTAACTCTAAATCTGACCCGGCTAATGAGGAGCCCACCTGTGTGGCCAAGGACCGGGAAGCGGCAATCGGAGAAGGATTCAATGCCGCGTCCACTATCTTAAAAACCGAAAAATCAGTGGGTGTCAGCGAACCAGGGCAGCCATTCTCAAAAGCTGCCATCTGCTGTCCCACAACTCTCCATCTATCGGCCTGTATGCCGACATGCCTGACCCAAGGGCATATGTCCCAGATCTTATCTATAAACTCCCTACAGGTCTTAATGGGGATTTTTGCCCCCCTTTGGGTGCAGAGCTTATAAAGTTGCGCCGCTATCACCCCCTTCTCCTCCGGCCTAAATACAGGGATACTATGCCCTGTTCCCATCCTGTCCTCTTCCCGAGGCTACAGTGGCCTCGAGGCTGCCTGGCGACTGGAGCAGACCAGCTGCGTCCAGCCGGCTGTCCGCCAGCTAGTCGTCCCGAAGGGTCACGCCCCACGTTGGGCGCCAAAATCTGTTGCGGGCGTTTGCCCTCACAACAGATCTAGACGACTAGCCCTACGGCCCTCTTACTTACCCATCCCGGGTCTTCGGTCGTCACCGGCCCCTCACGGGGAAAAAACACCAGACAGAAGGCGGAGGAGTGAAGCGGGGTGGTTTATTCTTCAACAGTTACATGGCGGAGAGAGAGAGAGAGCCCTCTCACACGAGAAAATATATAGCGAATCCGAGCCAATCACATCGCAGTCTTACATTTATGGCCTTATATGGTGATCACCCCATGGCCTTATATGGAGATCACCCCATCAAGCTTATACATATTCATTCAAAGCAACCATGGCACTGCCCATAAACCCCTCCCCCTCCCCCATCACCTGTCAAAATGAAGATAGAGCCTACTTAGACTTAGGCTCATTTATTCCTATGAACAAAAAGATTAGTGTGGAATACTATGGTGTTAAACCCTGATCTTGGAGTTAAGACATCTAGGTTCATATCCTGGCTCTGATACTTGCTATTGTGACTCTAGGCAAGGCCCTTTACCTCTCTGATCCTTGGTTTGCTCATTTGTAAAAAAGATAATAATAATACTTTGTTTACTTACCTGACAGGGTTATAGTGAAAGAAGCAGTTTGTAAATCCGAGGGCCTTTTATAAATGTTAGGTGTTAGTATTATCCCAGGTCTCCTGTTTAATAGAGGTTGAGATTGTCAATTGCTGGGAATTTTTGTTGTTGTTCAGTTTCCAGTTGTGTCAAACTCATGGTGACCCAATTTGGGGTTTTCTTAGGAAAGACAATGGAGTGGTTTGCCATTTTCCTCCCCAACTCATTTTTTCAAATGAGGAAATTGAGGTAAACAGGATTAAGTGACTTGTTTGAAGTTAGTGGAGGATTTTTTTTAGAAGAATTTGAAACAAAACAGCCAATGCTTAAACCGTTGGGTCCTTTATATAGCATTTTGTGAGTTAATTAAATACATTCATAACTTGTAACTCTAATGGGGAAAGAGGGACAAACCAGGAAGGACACAAAGGACTAAAAAGAGATATAAATCAGAATGTCATTTATAGAAGGTTCTCAGTCTATGGCAGGAGGAAGAAATGTTGATTGGTTCCTCAAGAGGCTGACCTCAGGATTTGACCTATTGTTGTCATTTTTTTTTGTCATTTCTCTTGGGTTTTATCAGTGGGTGGGATTCCTGGATATTTCCTCATACCCTACATCTGGAAAATTCAGGGATCTTAAACAGTGCACTGAATACTGATTGTCTGTTTGTTGTTTATAATAAAATATAGTTTTAAAACCTGAATGAGTTTTACAGGAGTGACAGGGCTTTACTCAAGTAGTCTAGTTGCTTTGCGACTTTTGATGTCATAAGTAGAGGAGCCAATCAAGAAAGTTGTATGGATAATGGAAGTTTCTAGTCTAATAGAGGCAGGGAAGTGGGGCAGTGAGTAGAACACGACCTGAAGGCAAAAGACCTGAGTTCAAATCAGCTCAGGAATTCACTAGCTGTGTGACCCTGGACATGTTACTTAACCTCTGTTTTCCTTAATTTCTTTATTTATAAAATCTAGATAATAATAACCCTTACTTTACAAGACTGTTGTAAAGATCAAATGGGATAATATTTATAAAGTGCTTAGAGCTTGTTACATGCTAGGCATTTAATAACTGCTTCTCTTCTCTGCTCAGTAGACTCCAGAAAAGAGAAGTAATGTTAGGCAGGAGAAAGGCTGGGGTATGGCAAGGGCACAAATAGCCTCTCTCATAAAGGAATGAGCTCTAACATAGCCCCATATATGGTAAAATATTCAATTCAGTATCTAAAAATTTTGGCAACTTATACATCTTGATAAATCACTATGGCTTTCTGGTGCTTATAGAAGGTATTGGTTTAACATATATTTTGTGACATACTAAAGCCTCTAGTAACAAAAAGTTGTCAGTCGTCTCATTTGCCAGAAGTAGTAAATAAAACAAAAAGAATAGAAAGGTGTGTGACTTAAAACATCAAATAGGTGGCTATGAGGAAAGAATAAAAAGACCGACCTCACTGAATAGTAATTAAAATAACGTAAGGTTTGCCCAAAAATACAAAACAAAAAGAGAAGAGGGACTGCTCGGTAAAAAGGTGGTGGCAGTGGGGAGGGACCACTTGGCACTCAGGTAGCCAGAAAGGAAAGAGTTTAGGCCACTGAGCTGGAGCTGTTCAGGATAAGGAGATTCATAGCTACCTGAATTATCTTTCCAAATTATAAACACAGGAAACTACATGAAGAATAACTTGATTGTTTAGACTATGCCATAGTAAGAGGCAGCAGGGTATTAGTGGTTAGAAAAGTCGATAAAGAACTTGCTTCAAAGGCATGGGGACCTTGGTTCAAGCCAGATAGGCAGATGGGAGAAGGGGGACATCTGTAAGGAAAGACAACAGGCAGAGGTAGTCTAACTGTAGTGATAAAGGGATAAAGCAAGTTTACATTGATTATATCTAGCATTTGTACAGAGCTTTGAGGTTTGCAAAGACTTTTGCAAGCATTCTCTCATGTGATATGCTCAACCACCATGGAAAGGAGGTGTTTTATTTATTTATTTATTTATTATCCTTGCTTGAAGATGAGGAAACTGAGGTAGACACAGGTTAAGTGACTTGCCAAGGGTCACACAGCTAGTAATTGTCTGAGGTCAAATTTGAGCTGAGGTGTTCCTGATGCCAGGCCAAGTGCCTTATCCATTGCCACACCTAGCTGCCTCTAGCTGCCCAACAAGGTAGAAGGATTAATGCAAAAGAAAGCAAAGATATGAAAAACATCTGGTCTATGTTGAGACTAGAAAGACAATCCATGGGGGAGGAGACATTTTTGGGGATGACAAAGGATTGATTCTCAAGCTATCAGAAAGAGGAGAGGAGATACAACCCTCAGGAAAAAAAAGTCATAAAATTTATCATGTTTGAAAAAAAGATAAGTGACAACATATTAATCACTACCATATTCCTACTTTCCCATATGTACAAAACCTTTATATAAGAACAATGTGAACATGAATCAAAGCCACCCTTGATGATGGTATGATGAAGTGTGATGGCAGCCTTTTGCAAGTGATATTCTAGAACAAATCACATTTTATTGTCACAAATGACTGAAAGGAGTAGAGAATACAAAATCTCACAGTACTTACTGTACGTTGATTATTTATGAGTGAACATGAGTCAACAGAGCAAAATTTTACATTAGAGGCATTCTTTAAACAAGGTGTCATTCAAGAATATTTTAAATTACATAAGGTTCCTTAAAAGATGTAGCAACAGAGATAACTTTGTTTTAGGACTGTATAATTACAATTAAGAAGGAAATATTGGCAAGGTTAATGTAAGGTCATCAAAGATCTTTGTCATTTGTATGAATGTAGAGCACAAAGTCTAAATGGAAGAAGGGCTCCCTAGAGATAGCATTGTCTTTTGAATACTTCTGTTGGCAGATTCATTGTAGTGGTTGGATTGAGTCCTGGAATATTTCAGAAGCACCAAGATGCAATCCATAATCACCCAGCGTCTTTCCTAATTGTAAAGACAGAAAATAGGTGAAATATGACTTTATTGCTTGGATAAGAGGTAGCATGGTAAAATGCATAATGGACTTACCTCAAAGCCACGAAGAACTGGGTTCAAGGCCTACCTATGCCATCTACTATTTGTGTGACCTTGGTCATGTACAAGTCATTTAAGCTCTTTGTGCTACTCTTTTATAATATGCAGAGAAGATACTAACCTGCATTGATAGGGAGAATTTACTGTGCCAATTCAATAGTAAATCCTCTTCATATTTCTGTGATGGGATTATATAGTTAATAGCATCCTAGAGATGGAAGGAACCTCAGAGGATGTCTAGTTCAATACTTCTTTCTATAGATGAGCAAATTGAGTCCCAGTGACATAATATGGCATGTCCAAGGGTACACAGGAAGTAATTGAGAGATGCAGGATTTTAACCCCAAACCTCTGATAACAGCATGAATACTCCTTTCATCAGGTCAGGGAGAACTAGTCCTAAGTACAAATCATAAAGTGGTAAGTCTTACTGGGCATTCTGCATTTCAGGTTATGACCATGTCTATCCTTGTAGATACATCCCTGATCCTTCAAGATCAGATGAGATCAGGTACTTTCACATTTATTACTATGTCTTTTTGAGCCTCATAGAGACCTTGTATAATTGATGCTTTAGGGTCTGTTTTTTATATTTTAAAGAGGAGAAAATGATGATTAGTGAAGTTATGTGACTGATTTAATCAATTAATGTCCCTGAAGGAAAAAAAATAGAATACATTTCTTTCCTTTCTTTGTAGATGTGGAGGACTATGGATGTGGAAAACTTTTTATTCTGTTGGGTCTCCTGATTCATTTATTGCTCAATTTTACTGGATTGCATTTTTATCCTCTTCCTTTTTATTTCTTTCTTATGAAGGATAACTGAGGGAGAGGGATAGATATATTAGTAAATGAAGGGGATATAAAAACAAAGGCTTTCATGTTTTATAAAAAGAGGCAAGAGAAATCAATTTAATAAGAAAAGCTTTAAATGGATCCACTTGGATTGTTTCATTCCTTCTTTTTGTTCAGTCTTTTTTTGCAGTCATTTCCAACTCTTTGTGATACTGTTTTGGGGTTTTCTTGGCAAAGATACTAGAGTGGTTTGCCTTTTCCTTCTCCAGTTCATTTGACAATGAGAAAACTGAGGCAAATGGGATTAAGTGATTTACCCAGAGGTCAAACAGCTAGTTAGTGTATCTGAGGCCAGATTTGAACTCATGAAGATGAGTCTTCCTGACT
Source organism: Petaurus breviceps papuanus (assembly GCF_028583685.1). Taxonomy (NCBI): domain Eukaryota; kingdom Metazoa; phylum Chordata; class Mammalia; order Diprotodontia; family Petauridae; genus Petaurus; species Petaurus breviceps. Next base: position 6,322,931 of record NW_027187325.1, on the reverse strand, counting down.
CTGGGCCTGGCACTCTATCCACTGTGTTACCCCATTGGTCTTTAAAAAAAGCCTGATTCCCCTGCTCCTACTCCCATGGGATTACAATACTTATATGTCAGATTTAGTAAGGGCATCTGATCAAAGTTATCCTTTACTGCAGCCCAGAATTCTTGAGCTCAAGTGATCTAATACATTTAACTTTCCAGTAGTGAAGATTATAGGGATGACTGAACCACCATGACTCATTTGCATTTTAAGGTTTATAAAATACTTTCCTCATGAGAACCGTATGAGAGAGATAATTGGAATTATTCTCATTTTTAAGGTGGGAAAACTAAAGTTCCAAGAGATAAACTATTTTTATCCAGGGTTCCAAAGGAAGTACATGTCAGAGCTAGGATTCACACCCACGTCTTTTAATTGCAAGGCCAATGCATTTACTGCTATACCATAAATGGCTTAAAATGCAAATGACTGGCTGAGTAAATTTTTGTGTGAATGTATTTTAAGTCAAGCCTGAACTTGAATCATTAAATCACTGAATACACCAAATACACAGTGAATACACCATGAATACCCCAAAGCCTGATTCAATCAACAAATTATACCAGATCCTTCCCTATTTTGAGGACAAAGGTAAGCTGAAAGCACAGGGGAACTACATTAAATAGTAAGGAAAGGAGGATTAAAAAAAGTCTAGGGATGGAAAAGATAAAGGACAGATTTCACAGCTTTGCTTACCTTTGATCTTATTTACTATAAACTGGGAGGGGTGGGTTGAAGCTGTGTAGGAAGAGTTTGTGTTCATTTTTGCTTCACCTTTTTCTGCATGTGTCTGGCTTTATTTAATGAAGTTTCGCTCCATATCATTTTTGATGATTTTGTTGTTGATTAAAAAATGCTGCCATAATTTTCTGAGCATTCATTTAATGAAGTATCACTGTGGTTGAATGTTAATATGGAAAAGATAAGAAATGGTGGGGAGAGGAGAGGAGAGGAGAAGAGATGAGAGGAGAGGAGAAAGAGAGAGAGAGAGAGAGAGAGAGAGAGAGAGAGAGAGAGAGAGAGAGAGAGAGAGAGAGAGAGAGGAAGAGAGAGAGAGAGAGAGAGAGAGAGAGAGAGAGAGAGAGAGAGAGAGATTAATTTAACAAGAACTATACAATAACTTTGAGAGGACAGTAAGGGCTCTCTCTCTCTTGGTTCTGGGACCTCTATAATTTCTTTCCTCTGGAATACCTTATCATTATTATTTTAAAATTTTTCATTACACTTCTTTCACTCTGAATGACTTAATCATTTCTTGCTTTTGGTTCTTCTCTGATCTCTCCTTCAATTACTATTCATTTCCCATTCTTCCTTTTGTTTTAAAACACAAGCACACTACACACAAGTGACTCAGTGTTCTTTTTTCATGTCTTTGCTCCACAGAGCACATCCTAAAAATGAATTAAGGAAGAAAGAAAAAAGTTTCCCAGTCAATGTGCAGCAAATGTGGGCAGAACAGGGACAAAAACACTTTTATGGCTAGCAGGACTTTACTAGTTCAGCTGGAGTCCTGAGCAAATGAGAGTTGTGGAAAATGGATTTTTTTTTTGACATTTCATATACAGTGAAAGCCCAGTGCAACAATCATCTTTAAGCCATAATGATGTGAAAATGGGAAGACAGCTTTTGACTTTCAAGAGCTTTCCTTAGAAGCAAGGTCTGTAGCCAGGTTACTTCTGAAGGATTTTTCCAACAGTAGCATTCAATGCTTTATTTCCATCACCTCATATGGATCCATTTAAAACTTTCTTATTAAATTGGTTTCTCCTGTCTTGTTTTATAAAACATTAAACCCTTTGGTTTGATATCTCCTTCATTTACCATTATGTCTATCCCTCCCCCACCCTGTCATCCTTCATAACAAAGAAATAAAAAGAAGACGGTGAAAAATTCAATCCAGTAAAGTTGAGCAACACATGAATCAGGAAGCCCAAAAGAATAAAAAGTTTTCCACACCCATAGTCCTCCACCTCTGCAGAAAAAGGAAAGAAATGCATCCTTTATATTTATTTTCTTCTTGAAGAAACAGGGTTCTGTTTTTAATATTTCCTTTTGCTATTCTTTGAATTTGCATTATCTTACTTATTGTGGATGTGGCCTTTCTTACATCTTGTTTTTTTCACTTTGTTCTCATGGCTTCCTGTGTTCTCCATATTCAATGTTTCTTACAGCACAGTAATGTTGTGTTACATTCATGTGCCAGAATTTAGCCATTTATTTAGCCACTCTCTGATTGGTGGACATCTTCATTTCCTGTTTTTTTATTTTCCTACTACTAAAAGGGATGCTATAAATCATAAAGGGCAACTGGGTGGTACAGAGGATAGTGTTGACTGAACAACAAGAAATAAATGGGCCTCCTTTTAAACCAGTTATCCTGTCTCATAGAAGACTTAACTATATTTTATCTAAAAATTAGTCTAATTAAATTCAGAAAAAGCTCTTCACCAGAATTCTGGCCACCAGGGGATAAATTTATTTTTGACCACAGAAACTTATCAAGGTTATATACTAAAGTGTATATGTATATATACACTATATATAGTGTGTATATGTATATATACACTATATATAGTGTGTATATGTATATATACACTATATATAGTGTTTATGTGTATATATATACTATATATAGTGTATATATGTGTATATGTATAGTGTGTATATGTGTATATATACACTATATATAGTGTGTATATGTGTATATATATATATATGTTATATGCTAAAGGTTGTAATGTGCCTCAGTTGAGGGTTTATCCACATTGATAAGATCTGGGATCCTTGAAGATCTGAAAGATTTGATGTCATTTAAATAAATATGTAATGCATCTAAGGTTGTCAGTTTTCTCTTGTGATCCTAATACGAACACATATGACTACTAACTAATAACATTCCTTTTACAAGATCTTTTTAGATAGAAAAGGAAATTATGTCACAACAGGCGAGAGTTGAATATGAAGATGCGGTGAAAGCAAGACGATACTAGTAATAAGAGATAGGAGCTTGGAATAGCTATAGCCTGGGTATACGAGAAACTAAAAAAACAACAGGTTAAAAGATAGACCAGAAAGAAGGTCTAGATTAGAGACACTTCATATTTTTTGCATCATGGACACCATTGGCAGTCTAATAAAAGCCCTGCACCTCTCTGTTGTTTGGTGTTTTTAAATGCATAAACTAAAATATATAATATTACAAAGGAAATAAATTCTATTGAAATGTATTTCCCAAAATACTTTTTTAAGGTTCATGGTATCCATTTAAGAGGTAGTATAAAAAGCAGGAGTATCCCTGCTGAGTCATGGCCTTAAATGCTAGTGGTTTGTATTTTAACTTAGAAACTATAAGGAGATGATGAATGTTTTGGAGGAGGGGTGTGATGTGGGCAGACTTCCTAATGTGCCTTAGGAAGATTTTTTGGCAGCTGTTGGAAGCCTGGATGGGATGAATGAGAGATTGGAGGCAGGAAGACTATTAGGAAGCTATTGCAAAATCGTCCAGGAAAGAGATAATGAGAGTTTAGGGTGGTGGCTATGTTAGTGAAGATAAATGGATAGATGCAAGAAATGATGTGGAAGTAGGAAAAAAATATGGCAACTGTTTAGTTGTGGTGGGTAAGGGAGAGGAAAAATCAGGGATGACTGTTTACAAATAATAGCGATTGTGAAGATGGTATTACCCTAAGCAGAAATGCTGTGTTCAGTTCCGGACTTGATGAATTTGTGATGCTTATAGAACCTTTAAGTGGAGATCCCTAGCAAGAAGTTGATGAAACACCAGAGAGAGGTTAATGTTAAATATTAGATTTGGGAGCCATCTGCATAGAAGGAAGAATGAAATGAAATCATCAAATGAGACAGGGTAGAAGAAGAGGACCCAGAATAACTTGTAGAATTCCCATCCCCAGGTGACAGGAGATAAATAATTCAATGAAGGATATTAAGTAAAAATTGCCGGATAGGTAGGAGAAAGAAGAGAGAGCAGTGCCATAGACGCCAAGAGGGACTAGACAACCCAAGATGAGATAGTCAAAGGTGCCAAATGCTGTAAAGGGGAGGAGGATGAAGACTGAGAATAGACCACTTTATTTAGTCATTAAGAGATCACTGGTATTCCTGGAGAGTGAAGTTTGATTTGAGGAGGGAAAGGTCAGAAACCAGCTTGCAAAGGGTTCAAGAGTTGATAATTGATGAGGCAATGAGTTCAGTATCATAGACTACATAGACCCAGAGGTCAAAGAAAAGTAGAAGGCTGTAGACCAACTAAACAGTTAGAAGAGCAGTCCCAAGTGATAAGGAGACCTTAAAAATGAGACATCTACTTTCATATAACTAATATACTTCTGATGAAGCTAAAGGTCATAATAAAATGTAGCCTGTGTAGGACCTGCAATAGTATATTTTGGAGATAGTCATTGGGTAATCTAACTGTAGTGAGAAGTGAACTATTCAAAGAAAAGGCAAATAGCTTTTGATGCATTAACCAGATGTTATGCTAATACCCAATTTCTTAGATATTAATTTCAAAATTGAAGATGGTGAAGTTGAGGAAAGTTGGGAAAGTAACAGCACTCCATAGCCCTTACTAAATAGACACTTACACTGTGAGAGATGTAGGTGATCTAAATTAAAACATAACCAATTTCCCCTCTTCCCCCCCCCCCAAGGAAAAAACACCACTGTCTGTTATAGGTGTTGGATTGAGAATACAAAGACAAAAAACAAAATTCATTACCTTCCAGTACTTTCTTTTCTTTAGCATGCAAGAATCTATGGTCCTACTACTCTCATGAAACCGGATAGAAACTGATTCATAAAAAAAGCAAGAAAAAAAGACAACAATTCTTATTGGTTCTTCAGTATAACGGAACATCTGGATGAAAGGTAAAACATCAGTCTGGTGCTTGTATGTTCGGTTTATAACCATCTCCATGATTGCCTGATGTTTTCCTTTTTTCTTTTAGGTATTTTGTTATTAGTTTGTAGACTGCCCAAATGTGGCATAAAGAAAAATCTTAAATATGACATATCCCCTTAGTGTTACTAAGAAAATGCCCCATCTTTAAAGGCCTCAAGCTCCATTTCATTTCCTATTGTAACAAAGAAAAAAAAAAGAAAAAAATCGACGAAATGAGCATCCCAAGTATCCCCTGGACAGTTCTTTAGTAATGCTGTGCTTTCTTTTTAAGGGTGAAGTGGAACAGCCTTGCCAGGGGCACTTGTACTGTTGCTTTTGACAAATGGCAGACTGACAACACTTGGACTTGGCTGACAAGTACAAAATAGCATTCAGTGGGCAGGAGTGGGGAGGAGGAAAGCAGTCCTTATGTGTTACTGTCTGTGTTGTGCCAGAATTTAAAGAACTAAAAAAAATGTATACAAGGAATTAAGAATGTGGTGATCCTCCAGAAGAATCTGCTGCTATCCCAAAGACAGACTATTTTTGAAAGTTTTTTTTTTTTTGGTCTACCGTATGGGTTTGTGTTGGAGAAGTCGCCCCAGAAAACATAACTCAGCAGATTTTGACAGGAAACATTTTCCTTCCGTTATAAACATCTAAATAATCCTTTGTGAATGTCTGAAGTTATTGAAATCTCCTATGTGGTTGTAATATATTTCTTCCTGGAGCATATAGGCATGTTTTCTGAAGGTTTATTGAAAAATGAAACTCTCATATAAAATGTATTTCAGATCATTTAACTTTTCTATCTTCCTTTATGATGCAATGAATTTTATTCATTTTAGCAACTCTCTCTGAACCTAAGTACTTTAGGACCAAGATTAAAATACTGAGTATATGAATCAGGGTTAATAAAAAATAAATTCTGCTCTCTTTTTTGCTTATTGCAGCTACCATCACTTAAATGAAATGATGCAGCTGTGAAGCACTATGTGGGCAAACTAACTACTAACTGATTTTTATTTTTTTAGTGTCTACACAAATCAGGCCCAGATGGTTCAGTTGTTATCTAAATTAAGGTTGATCAAACTGACATTTCTCCACAGGGAATCTTTTCTTGAGACATTAAACCTGGAGCCTGTAACGGTATTTCTGTAGCTCTATCCCACAGCGTAATCAACGGAAAAGATTAGTGGTAAGCTCTGGACAATAGCAATATCTCCCAGATAGATTTCAACTTAGATTGGTTGGGTTAGCAGCTAGACTGTAAATACAAAGGAGAAATACCTCTAAAATGTACTACAGACAATTTAATTTCCTGAACCGTGGTGAAAAAGTGGGCTGGAAACTGTGTAGATAGGGGCTATAGAGAGATACCAAAAAGAAAACAGTGTTTGCTCATTAAAGTAATGATGGAGTGAGACCAAGGAGAGCTACTTAACATTTATTTTTTGTCTTTGGAGCATGCAAAAGTATTTGTGTTCTCTCTCTCTCTCTGTCTCTCTCTCTGTCTCTCTCTCTCTCTGTCTCTCTCTCTGTCTCTCTCTGTCTCTGTCTCTCTCTGTCTCTCTCTCTCTCTGTCTCTCTCTCTGTCTCTCTCTCTCTCTGTCTCTCTCTGTCTCTCTCTGTCTCTCTCTCTCTGTCTCTCTGTCTCTCTCTCTCTGTCTCTGTCTCTCTCTCTCTCTCTCTCTCTCTCTCTGTGTCTGTCTGTCTGTCTGTCTGTCTGTCTGTCTCTCTCTCTCTCTCTCTCTCTCCTTGTGTGTTTTTTTTAAAATAGAAATGGGTAAATATAATCTATGTCTTTGATTCTTCCTGTTTTGATTTAATGGAGAACATATTTAGGGAAGTTTGTTTCTTTTTCTAATCTTCTAAACCTCCAGTTTTCTTACCAGTAACTATTTAATCTTTCCTCCTTTTCGATATTGATTTTAACTTCTTTCTAACAATGTTCAAAAGTGATCAACAGTAATTAGTCTGAGTATAATCCTGGAGCCAGTGAAATATCATCTTAGTTATGCTTCCTGGGCCAATAGCAACCCCATAATTTACAGATAGACACTAGCCTCGGGGAAAAATTGTGTCTGGGAAGCAAAACATTGACTTACACTAATTTTCTTTGGTTTTATTCTTTTTATCATCTACTTTCTTCTTTGTGATAAAATGTGTTATCAAGTTATTGATACTCTTGCATTTTGTCTTACAAGATACTTTTTTATGGGTTGGAGAAGAAGACAATGTCTTGAGTTCTTGGTTATCATGAAGATAGTTTTTCCTAAGGCTGTGGTAAACTAACCGAAACAGATTATAAGGGAAGGATTAGGATCTGGGAAACAAGATTTCATGGGACAGGATCCTAAAAGGGATTCTTAACCTGGAATTTGTGAACTTCAAAAATATTTTTAATAATTATATGTCATTATAATTGGTTTATTTTATAATTCTATGTATTTTATCTTATGTATTTATATAGAGGTCATGAAACACAAACCTTGCCCTAAACCATGGAATAAATAGAACTACAAACCACTGGGAATTAGGGGATGTGGATGGATAGTAGCCCCTACCAGGTAGGTGACTAGATCATAAAGTTTTCTTTGTTCCCTGTATAACAACAGGCTTTTTACTGGTGATGTGGTTCCTAGCATCCCATCCTAATAATCCTATAGAAAAGATCCTCTACTTCCTGGCTTCTCAGGGCTGGCAGATTTTTCACTACGTGCTGACCATATTTATCACCATTCAAGCACCATCTCCACAAATTAAAAAAAAAAAGAGAGACAATGGAAAGTCTTGGTGCTCATTAAACTGGGAGCTGAGGCAGAACTGCATCTTCCAAACATGAATCTTCGTCCTGTGTTTGACAACTGTATTCTTACAGGTTAAGTAAGTTAAACTAATCCATTACAATCCTCTTGTTCGTTTTGGGACGTCAATTTATAATTTTACCTAAATATTAACAATATAAGTAACTAATTCAATAAAAAGGAAGTCATACTGGTTGTTTGCTGTATTGTATAATCATCACGTTTGATGGTTTGACTTTTTTTTTCAATCAGTTGTGCCAACCTCCGTTCAGGATGCTGAAAGAAAAGACTCCAGAAAGAAGCCAATAATCATAGGATCTAGCAATCTTTATCACATTAGAGATTTCAGAGGACTTCCCCTTGGGTGAAATCTAGTACTCACTCCAAATGGGAGAATTCGTTCACTCTGTATCATCTGGTATAGATCTTCCTATATATACCTTATCTGATTTCTGTTTTGCTACTGATTTGGATATTTTTTTAATAAGTGAAACTTGATAAGTTTGTTCACTGTACAATTGGTATTTGGTGGGAAAAGGATCAAGTTTTCGATATAAAGCTTGGAGTCCTGCCCTCCCTCCCAATAATGAGCAACTATAAGAAGTTAGCTTGAACTTGGAAATCATATCCCTTATACTAACAATATAGAGGAAGCAGACATAATTCTTACCTAATACTCACTTCTCTTTGAGGAGATTAGAGTGGCGAAGCTTCTGTTGACTCAAACCTCCTGTTTCACCTCCTAGCAGGAAATGTCTTCCTTGGAGAAGAGTGAGAGGGAAAAGGCTCTCCTTTGGGCCATGCATCTACTCTCCTGTGCTGTATGTGTGGGACAGCCCCTGAAACATGTGAAGCCTCACTACATATTGACTCATAATACCTACTTGAATGTTTCTTTTTAAGCAATGAAAGGGATCTGAGAAGTGTACAAGTGCCATGAACATATAAATAAAGAAAATAATAGGGTTTATGTGCTGGCATCATTCCTTTCCAGCTGTTCTGAGTTTGTTCCTCAAATTCTCCAGTTTCTTAGCTCCCCAGAAAATTCAGCTTTTCTCAGCTATAGTTAGACATCTAAAACAATATTTTCCCTTTATCTCTGACTTTATCTACAAAGTGCACATGTAACTGATGTGAACAGACTCCCCATCTTAAGATCATCACATTGAAGAATGAGTGTTGCTTCATTAGAGCAGCATACAAAGTACCCAAACAACATTTTGTGGTACTTGTGACTTCACAATGAACTAATGAACAATTTCTTGACTTCCCACTGAGTGGAGCTCATTCAGGATTAGCTACTCTCAGTAGATTACACATTAGAGAGAAAAATGTCAAACATCAGAGTAAAAGAGGCTGCTAAGTCTTCCCACACAAGCATCCACAGTGCTCTAATGAGCCAGCTTCTCTGTCACATTTGCAACTAGCAAATGACCTAAGAATAAGTCAGAAAAGCCTTATATTGAAGGGGATTATCTTCACTCCAAAATAGTGAGAAAAGTAGGTCAATTGGTAGTTACAAAAACTATTTTAGTTCAACTGAAGAAAATTAGTTATAGTCCTAAAGCAAATGGCTTATGGAAAAATTGGCCTGCTTCATCTAGCATGTAAATCATTAATACTCCTTTGATTTAGAGCTTATAGAACCACAGACTATTAAGGGTGAAAGGAACCCTCAAAATAATCTAGTCTACTACTCTCATTTTAGGAATGAGAAAATGAGACCTGGCAAATTAAAAATGCCTTATCTATCATCACATGGCTAGTAAGCGGGGAGAGACAGGACTAGAACTCATCTTCTGACTCAAAGTCTAATATTCATTCTACTTGTTATTGAGTCATTTCAGTCATGTTCGACTCTTCATGACCCCATTTGGGGGTTTCTAGGCAAAAATACTGGAATGATTTGCCATTTCCTTCTCTAACTCATTTTATAGATGAGAAAACTGAGGCAAACAGGGTTAAGTGACTTGACCAGAGTCACACAGGTACCAAGTGTTTGAAGTCAGATCTGAACTCATGAAGAGTCTTCTTCTTTTTAGAATGATTCTTTCACTATTTTATTTTTTAAATTTTAAAAAATTTTTTTGCTTTTTGGTGGGCAATTGGGGTTAAGTATCTTGCCCAAGGTTACACGGCTAGTGTGCGTGTGTGTATGTGTGTGTGTGTGTGTGTTAAGTGTCTGAAGCTGGTACCAAATTTGGGCCCTCCTGACTCCGGGGCCAATGCTCTACTCACTGTGCCACCTAGCCACCCCATGAAGATGTCTTCTTAATTCCAAGCCCAGTGCTCTATCTGCTGAACTACCAAACTGTCCAATTCTTCCTGCTATGCAATACTAAATTCCTAAATGAAGATATATTTTATTAATGCAGCATCTTTGTCTTTTATAAGGCTCAAACTTCGCAATAGAAAGGAAGGCTCAGCAAATAATCGCATTTACTAAGGGAAGTATCTAGGTTCTTTTCAATACAAACAATTAAATTTAAGATTAGAATGAAAATTTGGCACAATTTATTTGCTAGTTATTTTTTCCTCCTTTGAGTACCTCCTGGGATTTTATTTATATAAATTATAAATCAGTACATTGAATGAAGGGAAGTTGAAAAGTACAAGATAAGACAATATCTGAATATTGTTATACCTTCCAGTCTTGTTTTCATTAACTGTAAATATTAATGTATTTCAAAGAAAAATAGGATAAATAAAAGGTACTTTTTGGCATGCAAGCTTATAAGAGCTGAGTATAGGTATTCACTTTTCTGACCTCCTACCACCCTCTAGGACTCTGGAACAGAATTGCAAATTACCAGATGTTTCAGGCTCATATTTCACAGTGTGATATCACGGAAATATTGTTAGAGGAGATGTTACACATGAAGGTTTAAATGACTAAAAGATATCTTTACTGAGGCAAGAAAAATATTTTCAGAGTTTCATAGGTCTAATATTTTCTCAAAATTAGACTCACAAGTAGAAATCAAAGAATTCTAGTCATCTGGGAACTAATTTTAAAGTTGTTGATATCTAGTGCACAGACTTTTTCAGACACTCAGAGTTATTGTTAGTATCAAGTTCTACTTTTTTGGTCTTTACAAAGAGAAGGCGCTGGCCCTGCAGTCAGGAGGACCCAGGATCGGTTCCGGCCTCAGACACTTAACACCCACACAAAAAAACTGGCCATGTAACCTTGGGCAAGTTACTTAACTCCAATTGCTTAAAAAAAAGAACAAGAGGAAAAGTAAAATTAGTCTTATTTCAATATATTCATATCTCATATAACATATCATGCTGGGTAGGGCTCATAAACCATCCTGGTCCAAACTCTGCCAGTTTTGAAGTTAGATATCTTTATTGTATCAGCAATTTGTGATGAAGCAATTGTGAGATGTTTATACATATTGGATTCTATACTTGAGGGTCTGTTTATTGTGGATGGAGCAAAGTCATTCTTTTTTTTTTTTTAATTGATGTATTTTAATTTACTTTTAGTTTACAACATTCAGTTCCATAATCTCTTAAATTCCCGATTTTCTCCCCCTCCTTCTCACTCCTCCCCACATAATGGCATGTAATTAAATATAGGTTCTACAAATACCTTCATGTTGAACATTAGTCATTCTGTAAAGGAATATAACCAACAAGCTGAACAATGAAAAGGAAGGGATAAAACAAAACAAAACACAAATGAGAGAGAGAGCAAATAGTTTGCTTCAATCTGCAGACTCTGTAGTTCTTTCTCTGAATGTGGATGTCCCTTTCCCTCATGAGTCCTTTATAGTTGTCTTCTAGCCTTGTATTGCTGAGAGGAGCCCAGTCTATCAAAGTGAGTTGTCACCCATACAATGTGTCTGTAATTGTGTACAAAGTTCTCCTGGTTCTGCTCTCCTTTCTCAGTATCAGTTTATATAAGTCCCTCCAAGTTATTATGAAATCTATCTGCTGTCCATTCCTTATAGCACAGTAGTATTCCATTACATTCATATACCACCACTTGTTTAGTCATTCCCCAATTGATGGGCATCCCCTTGACTTCCAGTTCTTGAGCAAAGCCATTCTTTTTTTTTTTAAAGCAATTGGGGTTAAGTAACTTGCTCAAGGTTAGACAGCCAGTTATTTTTGTGTGGCTGCCACATATCTGAGTCTGGAACTGACCCCAGGTCTCCTGACACCAGGGCCAGCACTCTTACTCGCTGTGCCACCTGGCCACCCGGAGTAAAGCCATTCTTAAAACAATGGAGTCTTACTTTTGAGAAAAGTTGGTTGAACTTCATGGCTAACAAAATAAATATTTCTTCTGACCGTGAGTATCCACTAATTTCCCCCAGAGGGATGCACAATTAGAAAATATATAGCCCCCTCTGTGCACTTATATTGTGAAAAATAGTTATTTGCTAACAGCTTTATTTTTTAAATTTTATTTAGAATCTTACATGTTTTACTTTAGCTGACTTCTATTTAGTATCAGTCAACTCAGCCAGTCAACTAATATCTATTAAGTTTCTACTCTGCACCAGGCACTGTGCTGATCACTCAAATACACTACATTAATTTGTACTTCTTAGTCTTTTCACATTATATTTTCTTTGCCTGGAATGTTTCCCTTTTCTTCTACTCTTTACTTATTTAATTTTTATTATTCTCTCAAGGCCCAATTCAAATCTCAGAGCCTCAAAATATTCTTTGGCCATTCCAGTCTATGTCAATCTTTTCCTCTTGTGAATATCTAATTCACTTGTTTCTATTAACCATTTGGGCACATGTCACAGAGTATATTGCTATATAATGAGTTTGTGTCTATGAATTTTCCCTATGAGATTTTCAGTTCTTTGTAGATAAGGGGCAATCTAAATATATATATACTAAGACTGGTACTTTTCTTGAAACTTAGTATGAATTTGAAACATGCTGGTGAAAGTCAAAGAAATATCATTTAAGTAAAGCTGTAACACAAACTTCTTTGATCTCCACTGCTCAAAAGGCAAATATCTTACATTCTTCTCTCCTCCAAAGTTTTCCAGTATCTTTAAGGTGGTTTGGAGTATGTAAGCTTTCTGCAAATGTCTCCAGCCTCCACTGATGATGTTCCCCTGAATGTAGGGAATAGTAACTTTCCCTCTGGTTCCATTTAAGCATTAATACCTGGATTACCTTTTACACAGAAATATTTACTTCAAATATATAACCTTACTCCTTTAATCCCTCCTCATTTCTCCCCTCCCATACCATCTTAGTCTCTGGGGAAGGTAAGGGGATTAGGTTCAGAGCTTCCCTCAGTTCTTATAAAAACAGCCCCAAATTCCCAAATCAAAACCTCATTCAGGCTCAAGTTCCAGACATAATATCTTGCCAGGGCATCCCTGTAAGACTAGTTGCAAAATCTCACCCGGAATCCTGTCTCCAAAGTTGCCAAGGCTCAAACTTCCAATCTTCTGGGGATTGTCATCAGTACCTAAGAAACTAAGAAGAATAAATGACACAGAACAGAAACAAGCACACCCAGAAACGCTACTTCATCCTTTCTCAGGGCTATTTCTTAGAGACAATGGTAAAAGAGATGGGGGGGGGGGCTTCTAGTTCATTTCATGGTATCATTTCATAGAAACATTGCTGTATCTGAACTATGTATGATCATCACCCTTTGAATGAAGCAGGAAAGAGTGTACAGGAAAGATAGAGACTGTTTCTGTCTGAGAGTTTTTAATGATGCATCCTATTCCAGCAAGGTAGCCAAAGGTATTTACTTCTATCCACATGGTAGGGGAATATTGAGGAGCAGGGTACCTATATATTAGGTAACCTGGGAATTCTCCAAGGCCCCAAGGTCTCAGTCTTAAGCAATATATAGTTTAACGCAGAAAACTCTCGTTCAAGCAAATAATTATTTTGGATAAAAGAAAATGAAACAGTTTTCTAGACAATTCATCTACTAATTATTTTTCCCTTCTTTGTCATCTCTTTCTGGTCTCCATGGCTTTCTTTAAGTTCTAGCTAAAATCCTGCATTATATAGGAATCCTTTCTTGATCCTCCTTAATTCTGATGCCTTCCCTTTGTTGATTATTTCCTATTTATCCTGTATATAGATTCTTTAGATATAATTGCTTATATATATTTTTTCTTATTAAACTGAAAGATCCTTGAGATCAGCAACTGTTTTTCACCTTTTTAGTGCTTAGCACAATGTCTATCACACAGCAGGTAATTAATAAGTGTTTATTGATAAGCTGACAGGGAAAAATATAACTTTAGTATGTCCTCTTTTAGCCATGACATTTTTGATGGACACATTTTCTATAGTATTTTGAGACTTTGAAATAATAATCATATAACTACAAATCTACCATCATTACTATTTATTTCTAAAATAAAACTTAATTTTAAATAGCTAGAGGAATAATTTTTGAACATTGAATAACAACCTAAGAAGTGCTCTCTTTTTTTGAGAAGTGAAATGAAAAAGAAACCCATACATATATTGCTTCTGTTTCAGACAGAATAATCTCTGTCTTTATGACAACAATCACTTAATGCCTCTTGATGTCTGGTCACAAATTCAGAAAGTCAAATGAAGATGGCTGAACTACTTGGTCTCCATTTTCTTTGTGGAAGGAGGAAGCAGAAAGGGACAATGAAATGAAACCATGTAAGTCACAATTTATGGAGCAGTAAATGACTGAATTGTGAAATAAACATCAGCAGTGAATATAAAGATGTCATGAAGCATTACATCCCAAATGGCTGAAATCCTCCTTCATGGACAAATCCACACAAAGACATTTCCTTTTTGGCTTAAATAAAAAATAAAAACACTAAGCTCATCTGAGGGAAGAGAAAGGAAGAGATTAAAAACAAAAGAATTTTTAGATTCACACATTATATGTCTTTCAGTGATGCTATTAGGAAAATTAATGAAACCCATTTTCTTTACTCTGGGGCTCTAGGAAAGTCATTACATTTAAATGAATATATAACATTACATCAATCTAATTTCAAGGAAAAGAATCAGTAAGCCAATGAGAGCCCATAGTTTCAAACTACTTGGAAGAATTTCACCTTAATGGAAGTAATGCAAATTTCATGAGTTACTGTATGAGGCAAATTATAAAGACAAAGAAACAATGACTAGAGAGAGGCAACTTCCACAATTTGTAGCACCTTTCAGCTCAGAATGATCTTGACATTTAGTAATACGATTTACCCATCTTTCCTGTTCCTTCTATTACTTATCTCTATGTTTCTCTGAAGCTTAGAAGAGCCATTTGAAGTATTTTGAAATACCTAGACTTTGGATTGCTATTCTGAGGTTTCAAGACCAAAATTATGCTCTGTATTTTCCACTAGAAACATTTTCAAATTTAATTGGATTTAGAAAGATCCTGGACAAAAATTGGAATCTGATATATTTTACTGTCCTCTACCCACCCACCCTCTTCGCCACATAAATGATCAGACATTTATCTGAAAGCTTATCATCAAATTTGCCATGTGGTTGAGAAGACGCTGTGTGGGTTTCAACCAGGGTTATTTTTGACAATCATGTCTTTGCTCAGATATGATGAGCTGTGAATAGACACGGATTATATAGCACAGGATAAATCAATGAACACAAAGAAACATGCTAGGTCCTACACTGCATCCTGGGTAAAAGAAGGAAAACTGTTCTGTGTAACTAAAAAACTTTTCTCAGCCATTATCTTGCATTTAAGGATTTAAGTTAATACTTAGGAGATCAGAGAGAAAGCGGCTTTCTCTTTGTTCCTTACTTCCTATATTCCATCTCCCATCTCTGTGACTTTTCACTAGGCATCCCCAGGGCCCGGAATGCACCCCCTCTTTACCACTGCCTCTAGACTGCATTTATTCTTTTAAAATACCCTATCTTTTTCATGTAGCCTTCCCTGATTCTGCCAACACTTGCTCAAATATGATATTTAACTTCTATGCATATTTGTGCACATAAGTTTTATATTTATGCTATAAATATGTACACACATGTATGTGTGTTTGTTTCTTATCTCCACTTGCATTAGAATGTAAGTTCATTGTGAGTAGGGATTGTTTCATTCTTTATGCTTGTAACATTGGCACCTAACACAGTGCCTGGTACATTTCAGGTCTTAGTAAATACCTGTCAATTTACTGATTGACCCAACCCTCTCGTTTTACATAGGCAAAAACTAAAATCCAGGGAGATGGAATGATTTACTCAAAGTAGCATAGATAATAAGTGGGAGATTTGAGATTTATACTCATGTCCTCTGACTTTAAACATATGCTCTTTTAATTGAATTATATTCCCTATAGAAATTCCTTTCATTAATTAATTAATTTATTTACTATATACAAGAAATTTCTTTGCCAACTGTTTTACTTGGGCCAGTTTTCTGAGTAGCCAGTAGGACTTGACTGTATTAGAAGGGGAAGGGAAGGGAAGCATCATTCATATAGCATCTACTGTGTGCCAGGTTCCATGCTAAACACTTATATTAGAGAAATGTAAGTTGAACATCGATGTTTCTTTGGAGGGGTGCTATCTTCCGGTGACCACTGCCCTAAATACTATTACATATAAATGAAGATGACTTAAAATTAGGAGTCTTCCAATACAGGAATTTATCTCACTCTTCCATGCTTAAAATTTATTTTTAGAGATATCTGGGTTGTCATAACCCATTGACTCTCTGATCATTCTTAAAAAAACACAAATATTGGGAGTAGAGCCATGATGGCCATGTAGAAACAGGAAAACTCCATATGCCCCCTCCATAACAACCTCAAATACCTATAAAAATTGATTCTAAACAAACATTAGGGCCACAGAACCCACAAAGTGACAGAGAGAAACAAACCTCCCACTGAAGACAGCCTGGCAGGCAAACAGGGAGGGACCATCATAGCACGCTGGGGGCAGAGCCCAGCCCTCCTTCTTCCCACTGGGAGTCCATGGTTTTAGGCTCAGGGGGGCCACCTGAGGGCCAGGTGGAGGGACTTCAAGAGAGTGGATCACCAGAAGCTGTGGTGGTTTCCAGAATTATCAACCCATAAATGCCAAAGACAAAGTGAGGATTCAGTGTGGACTCTGTGGGAACAGGGGGTCCAGGAGTTTGGTCTGGCCTCTGTCCCCAGAGAGAAAAGCAACTGAGGCACAGTAGTCATGCAGCTGCATGGCAGCTTCAGAGCTCCTGGCATGCAGATTGTAGGAGGACCAAGCAACCAGCATTAAGGGTAATTGCTCTTCCTTTAACCTGCTTAAATGTGAATTGCTGTCATCTGGGGTGCATGACCAGAAAGCCAGAGCATGTGGAGGCTTCAGAGAGGGAACCCAACTAATAGCTCTGGCAGGTGAAAAAACCCCAGAGATTTGGGACAAAGCTCTTCTCTCTGGAAGTAGAGTTCCACTGTGGCAAAAAGCTCAAAAGTCATGTAATTGAGTGGCAACATGAGCAAGCAAAGGAAGCAAAGCAAGCATAGCAATCCAACTTTGGACTCCTTTTTGGGGGACAAAAAGGATAAAAGCATGTGATGGGAGGAAGAAAACAAAATCAGAATTCCTGCACCAAAAGCTTCCAAGAAAAATATGAATTGGTTACTGGCCATAGAGGAGCTTAAGAAGGATATTGAAAACCTAATAAGAGAAGTGGAGGAAAAATTGGAATAGGAAGGGATGATACTTAAAAGGTGAAATTGAGAGGTGAGAGAGGAATATAATGATAGGAGATGGGGAGAGACAGGATGGGGTAAATTATCTCATATAGAAGAGGCAAGGGAAAACTGTTACAATGGAAGGGAAGAACAGGAAGGCAAAAGGCAATGGGTCAACCTTACTCTCATTGAATCTGGCTTAGGGAGGGAATGACATGCACACTAAATAGGGTATCTCACCCTATAGGAGAGTAGGGGGAAGGGGATTAGAGTGAGGAATGATGGAGGGGAAGGCAGTTTTGGGGGTAGTTAGAAGTACACATTTTTGAAAAGGGGCAGGGTCAAAGTAGAGAATAGAACAAGTGGGGGGCAGGATAGGATGGAGGGAAATATAGTCAGTCTTTCATGATGCATCCACTATGGAAAGGTTTTGCATAGCTACACATGTCCAACCTATATGGATGACAAGAGAAGAAGGGAAAAAATCTGGAATTCAAATTTTAAAACTAAATGTTATATATATATATATATATATATATATATATATATGTATGTATGTATGTATGTATGTATATAATTTTTTACATGCAATTGGGAAATAAGATATACAGGCACTGGGATATGGAGATCCATCTTGCCCTACTGGAAAGTTGGAGGGGGAATTGGGGGAGTATATAGGAGAGAGCAGATTGGGGGAGAGGGTATACAGTGGGATCGCTGTTTTGGGGTTTTGGGTAGGAGAAAGACGGGGAGAAAATTTGTAACTCAAATTCTTGTGGAAATAAATGATGTAAGCTAAAAATAAACATAAAATTTAATCTAAAAAACCACAAATGTCTAGAGAAAAGGTAACACATTAAGTTCTCAGTTAACATGGTAAGGTATATTGGCTTCTCAGACCATTGAAACACACTCTTATAGAAGCAAAGGACTTTAGAGATCAGATATGTTATAAATGAAGAATGTTCTCTGTGACAGCTAGTTGAGTATATAAAGCTAAGGATTAGAGAATCTGAGACTCTTAGAGTTAGAAGAAACCTAAGAGGCCATCTTACCCAACCTGTATCTGAGTAAGAATTTCCTCTAAGAAATCCCCGTATGAGTGATTTTTCAGCCTTCACTTAAAGATCTCTGGTTGGGGTATAGAGACAGGAGACATTTTTATGTATCAGTTAACATCCCCTGTTATGACCATTTTATGATTGTTCTAATTGGTGGTAAGCTAGGCAATTGTAATGTAATGCCAAGGAAAGGCAACTTCCCAAGGTTCAGAATACCAGCATAGGTGCTCTCCATTTTATTCAGTGACAAACCAAGAACAGAGAAGATCAAAACATGACATCATTCCAAATACAGCATTTACTAAGCATCATTAAATAATCTCCAAGTACTACCCCACCCCAGGACCTTCCAATCATTCTATCAATTACAAAGTCTCTGTTCTAAATACTTCTCCACCCCTAGGCTATACCTTAATTAAGTCCACCACAAAGCCCCTCTTCTCAAATGGAGATTAGTTTCCAAACATAAGGTCAAAAGTTCCCCACCCCTGGATCACAATTGAATCTACCCCAGAGTTACATCAAGTTTAAACACAGCACTTAATACCCAAAAGGAGGTCTTTTCTTCATCTTGACAAGAGGCAAGTTCTCAGCAATCTTAGTTCCTGGGGAGACAAGGCTTAGCAAGGCCATAAGATACATTGCCAGTCCCTTCATGAATTCATCCTCTGTCTGTAGAACAGTCCTAGAACCCCTGAACACATTAGCAAAGCCCTCTCCCAGGATTTCTGTAAACATACAACAAGAAAATCCTTCTTCAGGGCTTCTGAACCAACAGAAAGGCTCCCAGACCCCTGCAACAACAGCACTGTCCTTCACCAGTGGACAGTATTCATTCTGTCTGCAGGACAGTCTCTAGACCCCTGCAACAACAGCACTGTCCTTCACCGGTGGACAGTATTCACTCTCTGTCTGCAGGACAGTCTCAGGACTTCTTAACCAAATGCCAGGTTCCAGGACTTCTTCAACAGGACAGTCTTTCACCAGTGGACAAATCTGGCAAAACAACATCAAAACAGACAGACAAAGTACCAGCAAAACAGCCATGTCTCCTCAGTCCTTGGCAGCTCAGGGGGCAAGTCTCAAAAGTCCAGGGCAATTCAAAGTGGCCACCAGCAATTCTCTTAGTCTCTCTCTCTCCACGAGGTGCTGCCTCCAAAAAAAAAGTTCTTCTGCCTCTCACTTGTCTCTCCAAATCTACTTCACCAGCTCCTCCCAGTTCAGGACTTTCTTTTCACATCAACAAGTCCATCCCACAGGTGGGATTAACAAGCTCTGGTTTTTAACACAATCAATTTGAAAATCAAGCCAATACAGGGGAATCTTTAATTGCCATTACTATCACAGCAATAGGGGATAGTGCTGCACCTGGAGTCAGGAAAACCTGAGTTCAGAACTACCCCAAGATACTTACTAGCTGTGTGACCCTTGGAAATCCACTCAAGCTCTGTCTGCCTCAGTTGGACAGCTAGGTGGTGAAGTGGATAAAATGCTGTGCTTGGAATCAGGGAGACTCATCTTCATGCATTCAATCCAAGACTCACACACTTACTATCTCTATGACCCTGGGCAAGTCACTTTACCCTATTTGTCTCAGTTTCCTCATCTTTAAAATAAAGAGGAGCAAATGGCAAATCATTCCAATATTTTTGCCAAGAAATCCACATTGGGTTAGACACAACCAAAGAGTCAGACACAACTAAAAACATGAATGAACAACAACAGTTACCTGTAAGTTTTTCTTTACATCACAATGAAACCTGCTTCTCTGAAACTTTCTCCCAATCATTGCTCCTAAGTCTGCCCTTTAGGACCATGCCGAATGAGACAAATTCTTCTTACACTAGGGAGTATTTCAAATATTTAAAGATAGCTAACATCTCCCTGACCCCTTCACCACAGTCTTTCCATTCTAAGAAAAATCGTTCCTGACCTCTGACCAAGGCTTATATGGTACATTCTCTGCTCCTTTTGCCTTCTACTTATTCTTTTCTCGACCCATGACAATGGAAGACTACTGTAGCTTATCACCTTTATTCTGGACTTTAGGCCTTTTTTTTAACAAGCCACATGTAGCATTAGAACTTTTTTTTGCCTGACAAGTGATAACATTGACTCATAGTGAGCTTGCAATCCTCTCAAACTTCTAATTTTTTAAAAATAAAGAATACTACCCATTCTCTCAAAAATATTTGTGACTTCTGTGTTTTGAACCTGTGTAGGACTTTACATTAACTGCTATTAAAATTCATCTTAGAATATTTGAGCTGTCATGCTAACCTACTGAAATATTTTAAAATTTTCATTCTGTCATTCATTGTGTTAACGATCACTCTGAGTTTTGTGTCACCTGCGCACTTGGTTATCATGTTTTCTATACATTTATTCTAATCACTTACAAAAAAATCTTAATAACTGAGCCAAGCACAGATGCCTCCACAAAAATAGATGCTTGAAAATGTAATAATTTTTGATGAAGTAGAAAGGCGATATATAATTTGGGAACCCAGGACCCTGCATAGAAATTTGTCTAAGTACTAGAATGTTCAAGGCACTGTGCTAAGTGCTAGATACAACATGTACACAGCTAAATAAATATTGGATTATTTAAAGGGGATAGAGTATTGTGGGGTGATCCAAGAAGTCTTCATAGAGGGAGAGACATCCTAATTGAGATAATTTCCATAAAGATTCTAACAGGTAGAAATGAAGAGAAAGCAGATTGCAGGCAAGGGCAGGTTCAGGATATAGGACTTCACAGAGTAGTGCTGTGAATATTAATTCCAGAGAAGAAATAGAAGCTCATTTTGGATGGAATGAGGAACACGTGAAAGAAAATAAAAAAAAATAAAATTGGAAAGGTAGGACCTGTAGGATTTAAATGCTAGGTTGAAGAGGAGCTGTTTTATCCTTGAGGTGATGAGAAGGTGCAGAAGAAAGGTTTTGGAGGAGGGAATGACATATTTAGACTTGTAGAAGATTAAAATGATTATTTTGGAACTGTGTGGAGCAGTGATAGGAGAGAACTGGAATCCCAATTAGCAGGCCATTATAACTTTCCAGGCAAAAGGGTATAAAGGTGTGAACTTGGATAATGCCAATATGAGCGGAAAGAATAATTGATATTATGAACTGCAGTGGGCAGCATGAGGGCATTGAACCCACAAAGAGCAGAAGGCCATAAAATGAGATGATTAAACACTTCTTAAGACAAAATTCACCTATTTTATAATTTTGCCATGGGCAGGCACTGCTTCGAAGCCTTGAATGTTCTGATCTGGGGTATTTTAAAAATAATCTCACCAAATGAACTAAATTCTAGTTGTTCTCTTTCATAGAGGTTTCAATTAGGGAGCTATTTTCAGCACAGCTCAGCTGTTACTGTGTAGATTTCCTGTACATATTTGAGGGTTGTTTTTTTTTTGCATGTGGATATCATCCCTAACATCAAAGTTTTTCTTAGGAAAGCTGTCCTGAAATTATTCAAGCAACCATCCTATCTCCTATGCTCAGGTTTTTCACTTAAGTTTCCAGTTCTCATAAAAGTAGTTTGTCATTTTCCTAGTTAATGAAAAACTTCCTGAGGTTTTGACACTGTTAATGTAGAATTGGGAATATACCATTTGCCATGCCCATGGGCCACCTGGCTTAATTTTCTGTGTCAAGCAAGGGTACCAAATGGTACATTGTAAAAGGGGACACAGTGATTACAAAGAGAGCACAGAGTTTCATCAAGGACACTTCATGTCAGAAGAACCTTATTTAGTTTGTTGAAAGGTTTGTAGACTGTTAGATGAGGGGAATGTCATGGACTTAGTCTATCTAGATTTTAGCAAAGTTTTTGATAAAACATCTCATTCCATTATTCTGGAAAAAGAAAATGGAAACCTATAGGTTAGCTGATAATACACTCGGATTCAGATGTTCTGGGATGACTGGACTCAGTGAAGTGCCTTCATAGGTCTTCTGTGGATGACTCCAGGGATTTGCACTTGCTATGCTGTTTAATATTTTCACAACAACTTGAATAAAGTCATAGATTGTATGCGCATTAGATCTAAAAATGACAAAAAGCTGGGACAGATAGCTAACATGCTGAATGATATACAAAAGATCTCAACAAGATCCTGACAGGTCAGAGCATTAGAATGAAGCTAATAAGATGAAATGCTATAGAAATAAATATAAAGTTTTGTACTTAATGTACAAAAAATGTTTAAGATAGTTCTAGG
This sequence comes from Petaurus breviceps papuanus, assembly GCF_028583685.1. Taxonomy (NCBI): domain Eukaryota; kingdom Metazoa; phylum Chordata; class Mammalia; order Diprotodontia; family Petauridae; genus Petaurus; species Petaurus breviceps. The sequence goes on along the minus strand of NW_027187325.1, from coordinate 6,300,260 downwards.
CATTCTTTGAAAGTGATTATTCTGAACAAGATCTAAGGATTTTAGTGAATTGCAAACTCATTGTTGGTCAGCAGTGTGATGTGACAATAGGAAAAAGTATTGTGATCTTGAACTGCATTAAAGGAGATATCTTCAAGGCATAGGGAGGCAATAACCCCACTGTGTTCTGCCGTAGACCTCATGTGGAATATTGTGTTTAGTTCTAAGCATCATAGTTTGAGAAAGGAACTGAAAAATTGGAGAGTATGTAGAGGGAGGCAACCAGAATGGTAAATTACCTGTAATCCATGGCTTATGAAGGTAAGTGGAAGGAACTGGGGATGCTTAAACTGAGAAAGAGAAGTTTCAGAGGGGACATTATAGGATTATTTGGGTATTCAAAGGGTTGTTATGTGAAAGAGATTAGATTTTTTTTTTCAGCCCCAGACAACAGAACAAGAAGCAATGGGTAGAAGTTGTAAAGCAGGTCAATTTAGGTGAGGTGTCAGAAAAAAATAAAACAATAAGCCAAAACTTACTATCATTAGTAGGGGTGTTTGAAGGAATGGACTGGCTAGAAAGGTGGTATGTTCTCCCATATTGGATGTCTTTAAGGGAAGATGACCACTAAGCTATATGACCACTTTGATCAGCATTCCTTTCATATGCGGTTGAACTAAGGTCCTTTCCAACTCTAAAATTCTGTGATTCTGAGACAACTGTCCTTTAAATTAGAGATTAGGGATATCCTGAAAGCATTATTGTTTCCTTTAACAAAAAAAAATGTTGGACAGTATATCATTAAGTCAAACTCTATATTTTATATGTTGGGCTCTCAGGTATAATTTATTGGGGGAGAGACCCCATAGTAAAGGCATATTAATACCTGGACTGAGCACATATTATTTGCCCTCCTCTGAACCCTCTCTAACTCAGGTCTTTCCTAAATTGTAAGACTAAGGATTGGATACCAATATCCTAAGTCAAATCTGACCATGAGATAGTCCAAAAGGAATATTACCTATTTATTGCTTTAGATGAACTAAAACAATCCAATCTGTCAATCAGCAGCAGCATGAAACAAGGGGGAGGGCTCTGGGATTGGAGTTAAGAAAGATAACAACTAGCCAGAAAGTGCGGAAAAGAAAGAAATACAAGGTGGTAAAGGACGTCAAATTCATTTTGTAATGAGCTTCATTAGGTGCTTTTTAGTTTGGACATGAGAAGATGTGGGGGAGAAGGGTGGCATAATGCTAGATCTCTTCAAATATTTAGAGGCTTAGTGTGTGGAAAAGGCAATAGACTACTTCCTCTTGGAGATCCTAGAGGGTAGAATAAGAAGTAATGGCTAGAAATAGAAAAAAAAAATGAGTTTCCTAATAATTAGAACTACACAAAAGTAAAATGAGTTACAATGACATATAATTGAAGAGCAGATTTCTCCTCACTGGAGGTCTTCAGGCAAGAACTAGATGGGTACCTCTTGGTTAACATATAGATTGGGATCTTCTTCAGATATGTGTTGGATAAGATGACCTTTGAATTCTCCTCTTTCTCAGATTGTATGATGGACCAGAAAGAGTTCCACAGAACAAGCCACTTAGAAATACTAATGAAAACAATAAAAAATAAATATTATAAAATATATGAGAAGGAGCACAATATTGGTTGTTTTTTGGGGTTTTTTTTTTTTTTGGTCGAGGGCTATGATTTAATTGGTATAAGAAAACTGCAGTGTGGAAGCTCCCTCTACTAACATAGATTGTCAACAATTCTGCAATTTATAATCTTAGAAAATTACCTGGGGGTCCTAAGAGATTAAACTGCTTACCCAGGGCCAAACAGATAGACCATTCATATCAGAGATAGAGCTTCAACCAAGGACTTCTTGACTCTAAGGCCTCTTTATCCATTATGCCATATTATTTGTCTCTTCCTATGTTTGCTAAGAGAGTAGTGCTGTAGTTACTGACCAATCAAAGATGTAAAAATTCTTCCAGTAGCAAATGATTATAAATAATTATGAGTCAGTAATTTCTTGGGAAATAGGGTAGAGGGAAAATTTAGGGATCTATTATAGAGGAAGGATTTGAGGTAATTGTATAAGAGATAAATTCACAGCTGAGTGAATGCTTCTGTGTAATAAAAAAAGAATTCAGGAATAAGAAAAGGCTAAAAAAAAGAAAGCTCTCATGGTGTGATTAGTCAGTTATTGCTGATTGTGCAAGGCATTTATCTTTTAGAGAAAAACTGGAAATGAGCAAGGCAGTGGAAGGGTAGGAGATAGAAAGCTGGCTTCAATTCATAAGGGGATCAAGCCCTGACTCTATGGCCTTGGGCAAATCATTTAACCTCTCAATACTTAACAGCTAATTAAATTGCAAATTAGTTGCCAATCTACATTGATAGCGGGAGTTCCCTTCCAAGTGTTAGCCTCTACACCCATAAAATTACAGACCTGGACAAATTATATATAGTAACAGGATTTTGGAAAAAGGACTGTCTGCATTGGAACTGGGGGTTCTTAGAGCAGATGGACATGTTAGATAGATAAAAAGGATGTCATCTAAAATTGCCAGTGAAATGGGCAGAGTTGTGAACTTGGGTCAGAAAAACAGTGTATAGTCATTGAGTTCAAGGCCTGTCCTTTATTTCAGCTCAGCAAATGAGTTAGATGCTAGAGGGGAATCCTCACTTCACCTTACCACAAATGAAAACTTAGTGGAAAGGCCAGAAGGAACATGGGTTTCAAAATGAGGAGGAGGGGCAGGGAAGAAAGATAGGCTGCCTGTGGGCTTTGTAAGGAATGTTATCATGGACTTATGTCAAGGGTTCTTAATCTTAAGTCCCTTGGGCATCTGTGGATAGATTCAGAGGGTTCTGTGGACTTAGGGGAAAAATATCTTTATTTTCACTCACTTAACTGAAATTTACCACTTATTTCAATTATGGATGTATGCCATGGTTTTGGTTTTTTTTTTTTTTTCCCTTCAGGAGTCCACAAGCTTTACCAGACTGTCACAGGGGGGCCTGGTTTATGCAGATGCCAGGAAATGATGTTATTTGCTATGGTGACTAACTACTTGACCTTAGGGTGAAACCTGACTCAAATGTCAACCTGTAATTTGTGGCAAAAAAAGACAAAACTCAACTACAAATGATGGAAATAGTGAATTTACTTCTGGCAAACTGACTAAGAAAGAGAAGAATTAGGTTAAGGGTGAGAGTGGATTTTAATAGCAAACAGTCATCAAGATCTCTCTAGTGAAGGCAAAAGGATAGTGCTTCAAGGTCATTGCATGAAGCTTTGAAACCCTTGGGAAACTCTGGGGACTGAATTAAAAGAAAAGTGACGTCCTTAAGCTAAGGATTTGAAAACCCGGAGAGAAGATTTGAAAGCAGGCTCTAAAAGGGTTGAGAATCTGATCAGCCATGCTACCAAAATTCCACTTCGGGCAAAGAGCCTGAGTAGTTAATCTATATCTGAAATGAACAAGGAGAGCCAGAACACTGATTTTGTGCACTAGAAAAGGTTGTGAAAATTATGACCCCTCTTTTTTTTTCTCTAAAGGAGGCTTTGCACATTTATTTTAATTTTTGATTCATTGCAAAAATACCTATATGCTCTAGAATATAGAACTTAAAGGCAAAGAAAGGAAACACACACACAATTCTTGTCAAAGGACTCACCCTTAACTGTGGAGACAACATGCAAACATAAGATAAACAGGATAAATTGATAATCAATGGAGGGAATGCATAAAGGTTAAGAATGACCTGGAAAAGCTTATTGAAGAAGATGAGATTTTAGATCAGACCTGAAGGAAGTAAGAGAAATTGGGGGTAGGGATGAGTGAGGAGAAGATTCCAGGCATGGGGGACAGACAGTTCAAATGCCCAAATTTAGGAAATGGAGTGTCTTATGGGCAAAATGTCAAAGAGGAGAGTAGATGAAAGAGTACAGAAAAGAGAATAAGGAAAACTAAGAAGGTAAGAGGGGGCCAGCATATGAAAGGTTTTAAAGGCCAGACTGATGATTTTACATTTCAACCTAGAGATAGCAGGCAACAATTGAAGTTCATTTGGAGGAATGACTGTAACACATCATTAGACCTGTACTTTAGAAAGACTACTTTGACAGCTAATTGGAGGGTGGACTAGAGTAGGGAGAGACTTGAGGCAAGGAAACCCACCAGAAGACTTTTGTAATTGTCCAGGCATGAGAGATGAGAGTATTACTAGGGTGATGTCAGGGTCAGAGGAGGGAAGAAGGCAATATGCAAGAGATATTAAAAAAGTGGAAACTACAGGGCATGAGGTGATATTGAATTGTGAAGTTGGAAGCTAGATTGCAGAGGGTTAAGAAGGCATTGAGAGGAAAGGAAGTGAGAGCACTGATTATTGATGACCTTCTCAAAGAGATTACCCATGAAAAACAGGAGAGATATAAGGCAACAGTTAGAGGAGCCAGACAGATCCAGTGAGGATTTTTGAGAATGAGGGAGATAAGTGTGTGTTTGCAGGCAGGAGGGGAGTCTCCAGTAGATCTGGAGAGTATGGATAACAGAGAAAACAATATTCTTCCCCAAATGGGATGGAATAAGATTGCTTGTCCACGTAGAGGGTTTTGCCTTAGCAAGAAGAAATAGCGGAGGTTGTAAAAGACCTCACTCATCTTAATTCTATAGGATATATGTGACCCGAGGTTGTTTGGGAGGTTGCATTGGGGCATGGAAGCCATGGGAGTTTTGAGGAGGGATGTAAAAGTCTGTGTAAGGCATTGTAATGAGTAAGATCACGGTGAGCCAGGAGGGCCCCCAAAATAAGCATTAAGTAGTGCTTGGGGAGGGAACTATGTTGTCCATTCCATGAGATCCAGAATGAACTGAGTTTCAGACTTGGTCTTTGAGAAAGAAATGAGGCCTATTCACTGCCTAGGCATTGCTTCACTCAAAGTGAGGGTAACACAGGTGGTAATGTCTGAGGCCAGATATGAACTCAGGCTCCCTTGACTCATTTCTTAAAGAGGTCTATTTAAGGAGTGGGCATTGCCTCACTCAAAGTAAGAACCTCAAAAGACTTTAGTTTAAAATTGCCAGGGCCTCCTGGATCATCTCCAGTCATCCTGATGAATATCTGGCCACTGGACTCTAGAAGAGAAAGTGAGGCTGGTGACCTTGAAGAGCTCTCCCTCGCTCAGATCAGAGTCAACTGCAAGTATCGTCATCATCTCCCTGATGCCATGGCGCTCTTCAAGAACAAAGGAGAAACACAACAATAACACAATGAGTAAGATAGTGGATTAGGGGGATGTCATACTAGAGGCCCAGGTGAAATTATGTAACATAAAAAGTAGAGTGGAACCTTCCATTATGTTGTCTTTTCCTTTTTCCATCTTTTTGGAGCACTGTATGAATAGAAGAGAAGGCATCAGATGGTGGGAGTAATCCAAGGCAAGGCTGAGGCTTGACAGAGTAAGATTAATGATAAAATAGTGGGGCAAAGGAATCAAGAGTATTCCTAGCTCTCCAGAAAATCCATGTCTAGAATCTGCTAGCTGGCACACTTCATTGGCATCATTAACAATAGTCCTAGATGTGCATTACCTTGATTCGCGTTGTCTCTTAGCCACAACAAAGGTAGAAGTTGCAACGGGAACAAGATGATTATGTGCAGAGGCTTCCTAAACTGACTATTCTTGCCCTAGTACCTCAATGAAGGTATATAGCATGTCAAGTACTTTAATTCATTTGTTTAACAAATACTGATTATCAAATTTCTACCTGTCTGAAGTCTCTAGTTTTGTGTAGGGCACTGCAGGAAATATAAAGGGATAGAGGACATAGTCTCTGTTCTTCAGCAGCTTACAGTCTAACAGGAACACCAATAATTTGCAATACAAAGCAGGAGATGATGCATTATGTGGGTGGTACAGCTGATAGTTTGTTGTTTGCCCTGAGTGTGTGTGTGTGTATTTAGCTATTCCAAATATTTTAATAAGAGTTCTCTGCAAAGCATTAAACACCAGTTTGTGAGAATAAACACCATCGGAGAGAGAAAATAGCCTTGGAGCTGAGGAATTTTCTTGATTTGGGGCAGGATCTGAGAGTCCACTATTTTCTGATCAACCTTGCACTGCTCTGTAATCTCGTATTTCTCTTTTTCTGTGTCAAAAATCTCTCCTCCTTGGTGTCTACATTTATGGAACCTCTTCTTCTTGAAGTAAGCATCAGTAAAAAGATTTAGAATTTTTATACCTGAAAGTTTAACCCTGGTAGAGGTGGCAGTGACAAATTTCTGATGGGTCCTTCTCAGAGGAACATGATTGATGGTTACCAGTCGCAAGCCTTCAGAAAAACCACATACTTGCCCCTGTGGAGGCCAGTGATGTTACCTCCAAGTCTCCTCACATGCTGTCTAAAGGGCTTTTTGTTATGACTTAGCGCTTTCTAGGCACATCCTCAATAGGGTAATACCCAGGCATTTTGGGAATCTTTTCCACGTGGGGTCCTCCATTCTTATCACCACCAACAGATTTTGAAATACTACAGGCACCTTCTCTTTCTTTTTTCTTTCAGTCTGGGTTTTTGGTGCAGTGTGTTTTTTCTCTCTCCAGGAATACATTGCTGACCTGGAGTATCTACCAGCCCTTGGGCCAAGACTGGGTTCTGACTAATGCTTTCAAGGCTTTTTTGCCACTTTTTCAGCCACATCTTCCTTTTTGTTCCCTTTTTTCTTTTATACCTTCTTTTTCTTTGGTTCCTTTGGGGGCTTTTTGTCTATCATCTTGAGAGAAGGGAAAGAGCTTGTCCTTTTTTCTTGAAGAAGACCATGACATCAGGGAAGAGATGCCATGATTTGCAAGTGAATTGGATTTAAGTGAGGAATAGCTGTACAGTCATCAGCCTCACTTTCTCCTCCATCTAGTCCTAATGGCAAGATATAGATCAGGAGAGATTCCAGGTATATAGAATGGAGTTTAGAAAGGAAAAGTCCTTTCCTCTTTCAAATACGTATTTGGATAATACCAAAAATGACATTCATTCCTGGAACAACATACTTATTTTGCCAAATGTATAACTTGAGAAGAGACATCAATGTAGCTCATTCCTACTTCTGTGACCTTGCCTGATATAATAAAATTAGGTGACCCCAGTCTTCTCTACTGTCACATCAGTCTTTCCGTGCCCTTGACCCTTGTCTGATTCCTCATCTGAGTGTAAACCTTTCAAGTGCTCAAAGACCTTAATCTTTTCTGCTGTCACCTGAAATTAACCAAATCTCATGAAATACTTCCTTTCATGCTCAAGTGGAGAATTACCTTGGTCTGTTCACTTCACTCTGAATATGTACATAATGTTCTTCCCAGTTTTCTCTGAAATTATCCATTTTATTATTTTTATGCAATGATAACATTCCATTATGAAGAATCACCCAGTCTTAATGATGAATGACACTCCATGACTTCGAACTCACTAAAAAATCGTATTTGAATTAGAGTAATTAACATTATTATGGCTAAAATTAAATATACAGAACTCCACAGATCAGAGGTTTAAAATATTGGACTTTATGAAAGTATTATTACAGCAATCCTCCTTACTAGTCTCCATTTAAGATTATTGTGTGTCAAGCAATTGATTTTATACAATGATATGGTTTGAGTCATATATACTATGTAGCTATTAAAAACATATTTGGCAACATAACCATCAAACCATGAAATTTGGTTAAATGTAGATTTATGGGTAACGTTCACATTTCAAAGCTTAATTGTTGCTACAAAGTCAATAACTGATAATGAACAAAAATGACATTGTTGTAAAGATTGTTTATGTTTTCTGGAAGGATGTTTATGAGCTTATAAGAATCTGAAAATGTGCTAACTCAAATACAGATCATATTTCTTTTCTCAAATAGCTTAAAGGACAGCAGATAAGCATAAGGACAGAAGTTGGGGATGATATAGTGTTTAGGAAGCAGTTAGCTTTATTGGTATTCTTACATACAGGAGTGGGAATGATGACCAATTATGTCTCGTAATTGGAGGGCACAAGGAAACTTCTCTGACATGCATCACACCCCCAAAATATATCATCATTTAATTGTCACATTGAATTAAAGATTCATGAAAAATCCATTGCTTTCAATATATAATTATAAAATATAAATATTCCTTGTAGGGAAAGCCATTGAGCATCAGTCATTCACACTGTAGTGAGAATCATCAAAATCACAAGGTCATAGATTTGGAACTGAAAGGGACCAAAGATATTATCTAGTCCAATTTTTTTATTTTATAGATATGGAAACTGAGGCCCAGAGTGGTTAAGCAATTTGCTCATGGTCATAGAGGTAGAAATTGACAGAGGTAAGATTCAAATTCTAAAGACCACATGAAATAATAGGATGATAGCATATTAGAGCTGAATTTGAGATTATCCTCTTAAAGATGTTCAATTTCAAGATCTTAAGGAAATATGATTTTTCTTCCTTCTCCTCCTTCTCCTTTTCCTCTTCCTCTCTCTCCTTCTTCTTCTCTTCAGCTAAGTAGTTCAGTGGACAGAGCACCAGGCCTAGAATCAGGAAAACCTGAGTTCAAATTTGACCTCGAACACTTACTAACTGTTTTACCTTGGACAACTCACTTCTGTCTCCGTTTCTTCATCTGTGAAATAAGGATAGTAATAGCACCTATCTTCCAGGGTTGTTGTGAGAATCAAATGAGATATTTGTAAAGCACTTATTGCACTCTCTGGTACATAGTAGGGTCCACATAACTGTTGTTGCTGCTGCTGCTGCTGATCCTGGGAACGTTGTTTAACATATTTCACCTTCTTGTTTCTTCATCTATAAAATTGGGATTATGGCAATACCTACCTCACAAGGTTGTTATGAGGGTCAAATAAAGCCTATTAATAAAATTTTATTAATAAAAATTAATAAAATAAAATCACATATTAAAAGTGATTTGCAAAGCCTAAAGAACTGTATAAACAGTAGTTATCTTCTTCATCATTAGCAGCAGCATTACTCCCACTCTAATCCATCTTCCATAAAACTTTTGGTTGCTGTTCAATCATTTTTAGTCATGTCTACCTCTTTTGTGAACCCATTCAAAATGTTCTTGAGGAAGATACAGGAGTAGTTTGCTATTTTCTTCTTCAGTGCATTTTACAGATGAGGAAACTGAGGCAAAGGGAACCAAGTGACTTATCCAGGGTCACAGTTAATAAGTGTCTGAGGTCAGATTTGAACTTACCAAGATGAGTCTTTCTAACTCCAGGTCCAGCACTCCCTATCCACTGTGGTACCTAGCTGTCCCTCCACAAAACTATGTGTAGAGAGAGGGAGAGAGAAAGAGTAATATGGTCAAACAATGCTTTATAGAAATCGATGTGTGTGTTTGTGTGTGTGTGTGCATGTGTGTGTCTTTCACAAAACTACCAAAATGATTTCCCTAAAACGTAGTTTAACTATGTTACTCTTTCTCGTTACCCCCTCTACACATACCTTCAACAAAGTCCTATGGCTTCTGATTGATTTTAGGACCCATGATAAAATAAAAGCTTCTTTTTTTGGCATCTAAAGTCCTTCACACTTGGCCCAAATCTATGTTTCCAGTTTTTAATTTATAGAGGACCACGGCCAGTGGGGCTCTGACCCTGATGGCTGAATAAGCCCTCTCACCCTAAGACCCTGCTAACCAGGCCCAGATTGGTTCCCCATCCCCCAGGAAGGCTCATAGGCATAGGCTTCACATCCCCATGATAAGCGTGGTATACCCTCCTGACTTGGGAACAAGGACGCTCACAGTGTTGTCAGGGGTAACTAGCATAATGTAGCAATGTAGCATTAACTAAAAGCCTTGGGACAACTCCATTCTGTTCTAGGGAAGTTTAGGGAGGTTTGGAACATCCAGCCCGGTACTCATATCCTGATAACAAGGATAGAGTACAAGGCTGTCACATATGAAGTGAATGGGAACTAGGGCAATGGTGTAATCCCAAAGATAATGGCTTACTGGGTATGATGACTATGCAGTTTTACACTATATACACTGGACTCTTAGCTGAGTAAAGTTGATTCTGTTTTCCACCATACTGGAGTCCCATCTCATATATGATTGTCAGCCTCTGGGTAAGTAACTCTTTTCAAGTCTGTCTTTTCACCTAACTTTTCCTTCTCAGCTCTGCTGCTGGCCAGCAGGGCTCCTCTCTACCACTATCTCAGACACTGCCACAGAAGGGCAGGGGTCCCTGGGTAAGCTTGGCTTCCCACACTAATTTATTTTTACTTTTGTGAAATGCTTTCCTTCCTGGACTTTACAATTCAGGAAGTCTCAACTTTTTGCCACTCATGAATGACATACCCACTCTGAAACACAAGCAGAATATTCATACATGAATGGGAAATTAAGGTATGATATTATCTTTTAAGTAGAACTAGCTAATGAAATTTTAACTGAAATTCCCTGCTGAGTTGAAATCAGAGACAATTCACTTCAACATTTTTTGGTACTGATAGAATGAATATCCAAACACAGAGAAACATGACTTTCCCAAAAAGCTGTTATAATCAGTGACTGTTATTCTTTTATTTGATTCTTGATTTATGTATTTTTCAATAACATATTATCCTAAAAAATAAATTCACCTTCAATGATCACTATGATTATAAAATTAAATGAATGATTAACTGCTAATGAACTATTATTTATATCTGCTTTGTTCCATAGGAAACACATAGAATATACATACCTATGTATACATACATATATACATACACAAATATGTGTGTGTGTCCAGGGAAGGCATTGAATCCTGATGGGGAAATCCAGGAAAAGTTTCAGTGAATCCTTTGTTCAGCCCACAGTGACACAGGGAGACAGACAGGAGGTCTGCTGTTACTGACAATTGGGTTGATAAGCAGTACACCATGAAGACCACTTCAGAGCCCAGGAAGAGGCTATGCACCAGGGCATAGATCCACACTTGCGCATTATGATGAGAACAAGTGTCAGTTGGCAGTTTTTTGCCCACTGCCCAGTTCCAGTTCACAAATCCAGGATGGAATGGGAAGGGAGACATGCAAAGGGGAGTGATATTCAGGGTAGAGAGTTCTTGAGCTATTTTTTAAAAGGTGCAAGTTCAGAAGTCAGTAGTAGCAACTGGCATGGTTTAGACCTCTAGCTCACAGCAAGGTTTCACTTTCACCATCTTGTCCAAACCAAAGCAAGAATCCCAGACCCAATGAGAGCTTACATTTCTGTCACTTTGAATCAAGAGCTTTCCATCTGATCGAGCCTATTCTTGAGCTCCCGTGATAGCATAATACTCAATACACCCCAAGAATGAACTGAAAAGATCAACCTAAACCTTTCTTTCACTAGCATGGCAGATCTCAGACCTAAAATCAAATCCAAAGTCATGAAGTAGGCTGGAATAATGGGAAAAAAGAGTCCCAACATAACAAGCTATTATGCTGGCAGGTATGCTCACCACATAAGCACAGAAGAGAAAGACTACAAAACCTCTACAGGCAATTTTTCAGAGAAAAATCACAGTTTGGAAACTAACAACTAGAATTCCCGAAAGACATGAAGGAAGAGTTTAAAAAGAGAGAAAATATATTTCTTATGAGTTCAATGAGAATTATTGAGGAAAAATGGAAAAGAAATGAGAAACATGGAAGAATAGAAAGGAAATAAAAAGCTTGACATGAGAAGTACAAAAACTTGCCCAAGCAACAAATTCCCTGAAAAGGAGAATGGACCAAATAAAAGACAATGACTTCATGAATCAGAAAGAGATGTTAAAGTCAAGAGCTAAAGAAGAAAGTATAAGGTATCTCATAACAGTAACAACAACAATAAAATCCTGACTTGTAAAACAGATTAAGGAAGAAAAAATATTGAATCATTGGACTATCTGAATGCCATGAATTTAAAAGAGATTAAAAAAGTAAGAAAAATTATCTGATGATCTCTAATATTCCCTCTAACTCTTAAGATACTGTAATTTTCCTTGAAGGTAAAATAGATCATTTTAACTTACTAAAGATATTAGATTTATGATATCAAAGTTTGAAGCTTCAACATGTATCAGATTGCATGCCACTATGGGGGTGAGGAGGAGGAGAGGGAATGCGAGAAAATTTGAAACTCAAGGGATTGTGGAACTGAATGCTATAAACTAAAAGTAAATAAATAAATACATTTAAAAAAGTTTGTAGTTTCTCTCTGTCTGTCTCTCTTTTGTCATTAGAGCTGATAGTCCCAAGAAAGTGGCTTATCAGAGTGACATGGATATGTATTTCAACCCCAGTGTAACCCTGCTTAGTATCCTATACTATGGGATTTCAACCAAATCATGCAGCATGCTCATCCCCCCGCCAAAATTCAAGAAAGAAAACTAGAACTCATGTTTGTGCCATTCAATTCAGGGACCACCAAACCACTAGTCATTCTTACCTCAACTGCTATAGGGCAAAAGAGTGAATAAAGTGACACCTTCTTGGCCTTGCTATTTTGGTCATATCATGTAACAGTACTACAAAAGAAGATAATATAGAATTGCCTTCATCATAAGACCTTTTATTTTTTTTTATCAGAAAGTCCCTCCAATGATAACAGGCATACTTTTTTTTTCCCTTCCAGATTGCTTTTATGTCCTATTGTCAAATATAATGTTGTATATAAACATGCTTTGGAAAGAAGAATAAAGACCTATTCAAATCAATGGAAGGAATTATTATTATTATTGCTTAGATCCGGAGAGATTTCATATAAAACTTTTTTGTTATTGATATATTTATCTCTCTCTCTCTCTCTCTTTTTGTTGACACCATGAGTTCCTATGTACCATTGCATATATAGAAAAGCTAGGAGCTGGAAAATTTTCAATGTCTACTGTTTTGAGGATCTTTGAAGTTGTCCTAGTCAATTTTTTTTCTTTTAAAGCATTTATCTACTAATTTAAAATCCTCTAGGTCACTTAAGTTCATAGGATTATACATTTTAAATTACAAGCAACCCTTGATGCCTTTTAATCCAATTCCCTTGTTTTACATGTGAAGAAATTAAGGCCCAGAGAAGGGAAGTCTTTTACACAAGTTACACAGGTAATGACAATGGGAATTTGAACTCACATTGCCTGACTTTAAATCTACCACACTTTTTGTTGCACTGCAATACCCAAGTTAATGTATCTACTTTGTTTAAAACAAACAAGTAAACAGAAAAAAAAATAGATACAAGGGTTGGCTTTTTTTTTCATGTCCACCACTGGAAAAAAGGGATAAAAAACTTATATAGAATTTTCCATTCAGTTAGTGCATATTTTAATGCTTGGTAAGAGTATGGTTGCTCCCATAACAAAGCAAAATGTAGTGATTAAAAATTAAATGCTAAGCATTGTTTTGAGAGCTGCTGTTCAGTGCATCTATTGAAAAGCACTTACATACAACTTGAGCTAATATTTTGTTAGTGGCAGAGAGCAATGTGAGTTTCCTATTTGCTTTGCACACGTTGTTAGAAGGGCTATGAACTGTAAACTGTTCAATGTCTGCTGGTCGGGTTTATTTACTCCCATTCCACATGAATTGTCTTCATAAATGTGACTCAGTATTATCTTTATACTGATCCAAAAGTTGTTTCTCACACACAGCAAATAGCCAAGAACCTTGGGGCCTGAAAAATCTCATTCATGTACTGGTATTACTAGGCTAGTTTTAAATCAATCTCAAGATTTAGGAGATTTAGACTTTCATTTTTTTTCTCTTGTGGCTTAAATAATATTGACACTCTTCTCCAATAAAATTATTAAAGCTAGAAGGGCATTTAGAAGAAAACTGCTTTAATCACATCATTTTACTTTGTTTTAAAATGTTTCATTGATGTCTTTGATTTTTATATTTAAGATTTATAAAGCTTCCCCTTGCACTGAGTCCTCATAGTGGCAAAGAAAGATAAAAAAGCAAAAACAGCCAATACAAAGCTGAACCAAAATTTATGATTTCATATTTATCCTGTTAAATTTCATATCATTGTGTATGATACATCTTTTAAAATTCGTATCCTGTTGTCCAGTATGTTGACTCTCCCAATTTTGTGTCATTTGCAAATTTTATAAACAGTCTCATTTGCACTTTGATTGGAAATTAATCCTCATAATCATCAATTTTGATGGCTCTAGGATTGGTAAACATTTTGTGTGTATTATCACATTCGAAGCATCAAATTCTCATTTTATTTTAATTTCATCTTATTCTATTTTCCCCACATATACACAGGAAAGTAAATAAAAGATGTAATTATTTGAGAACTGACCAAAATGCCAACCCAAACAGATAAAATAAAAATGAATTTAAGTTTTTTCCCAAGTTATTGATTGATATACAAATTGAAAATGTAAATGATTTTTATCCTTGGAGTCTTCCATCTTTCTGCCTTAGGTAGGGGGAAATTTTTAATTTTCTGCTCTCTTGGACCTTTGCTGACTTCTCAATTCATCAGATTTCAACTTTCTTTTAGTGATTTTTTTTACATTTGAACTGTAGTCACCGCTTTTATTGACCTTTTCACCTTCCATATTCTTCAGAGGAGGAAACTGAAGCCTGATTTGGACAAGGTCACACAGCTGTTATGTGTTATAACCAAGATTCAAACCGAAGTTTTCTGATTTCAAGCCTTTTGCCAAAAGGAACAACACTATAGTGAGTTGATTAGTCAATCAACAGATATGCATTGAGCGTCATTGTACTAAGAGTTATGGGGAATGCAAAGAGATATAAAATGTAAATTTTGTACTGGAATCACTTGCTATGTAGTTGGCGATAACAGATATAAATATTAAAAGTAATAATGCAAGAATGTGTAAGGGTTAAATTAATAAAACACATAATAAATACAATGAGAAAGATTAGCCCGTAGAATTTCTAAAGTCCTTTATAATTATAAATCATAAAATATATGATCCTGAAAGTTCTGTGAGATATCTAAGTAGGATAATATTACTTTAGACTGACATAGGTTAAAAAGTGGCAGAAATTGAGTCAGACGTTGAAGAATGAGTATAACTGGGTGATTAAAGAGGAGGGGCAAGGCATTCAAAGCTGGCAGATCTTAAAGCATTCAGTCAGCTTTGTACAAAGAGATGTTCTTTTCTCTGTATGGTACCATCAAATCTTCAAACTTCCTCAAAAATGTCTTCCAGTTATCAGAAGGAGAATCAAGAATCAAGAAAGTGGGATCCTCATTGCATGATTGATGATGATGATAAATTTCATAACACTTTAGGGCTGGAAAACACTTTGCATATATCATTGCATATTAAGTTTCTATGTCTTTTTACAGTTTTATTTCTTCTTATTCTAATTTTTGTATATCCATAATGAAGTAGATAATGGATGTAATTATTTGGGGAAATAGTCAAAAAGCCTAAACAAACAGATCTGATAGGTGAAACAGGTATGAATTGAACTAAAAATTTTAGAGTGACTTTTAAAGTCATTTCAGCTTTATGAGAAAAATTCAAAGTCTTCTGCCTCTCTGGCTGAAGGATTCTTCCCTCGTGTGCCATTGGGAATTAGTGGTACCCATAAAGTGCTCTGTGGAACACAGAGGAAAAGAAGTTAAATCCTATGCTTTGTCTGCAGAAACTGATTCCTGACCTCTCTCTTGTTGGATTTAGTAAATGGCAAACTACAAAAGAGCCAACACACTAGGAACTTAGTAAATAGTCAAGTAGTTTGTATATGTATTGTGTATGTGTGTGTTTTTGTTTGTTTCTTGCTTACTTTAGGATGGCAAAAGTCATTTGAGTCCAATAAAAACTCACTTGGAATAAAATTTTGGTTGTCCTATCAATAAAGGAAATATGCACACTCCATACTTGGGCTGAATGGGAATATGACCTTAAATCAGAAGAGGAAGTGGTGAACCCTCGGTTCCTCTTTCTCATTTCCTAAAGCAGACTGTGTTGATGTGCTTTCCTTTCTTTTCAACCAGATGAAAGTCACCTTGCAGATTGGATAAATTATTTTTTCTCCATCAAATCTCTTCATTTCAAATATATTTGGATGCCTAAACCCCCTTTTTCCAAGCTAAATAACCTCAAGGTCTTTCATCTTTCCAAAATGACATGGTTTCCTGAAAAAAAAATCACAATCTTGGCTTGTCCTATTGAATATGGACTCATTTGTCAGCATCCCTCTTATAGGCTTAAACCTAGAGCAAAATGATTTATATGTTTCTGAGCAACAGTACTGTTACATAATGCAGACACTATTCTTCAGTGAAGAGGGCCAACAGTGTGTTGTACCAACTAATACTTGGGATATAAACTCAGATGTCTGTGAGCTGCTTGGAAATGTGAGCTTTAGCTCATTTCCCAGTCACTCCTTCCCTTTAATCTATAAAATGGTGACAATATCAATTACCCTATCTACCTCATATAGTAGTTGTGAGGATCAACTAAGATGGGGTATATTACCAATTTTGAAATAAAGCATGCTATTTTATTATTAATTTCTAGCAATGTTATTGCAATATTTGCTCATAAGTGCTCTTGTGGTCTCTAGGGTTTTGAAAGGATGGAAGTCTAATGATATAAACATCAGTCCTAACTTTACCTTAATGACATATGTGACTGTGGATAAGTAATTTCATTTCCTTGGAGTTCAATTTCACCACCTGCAAATTTAGGGTTTCCAATGAGAAAATCTGCATCTTTTTTTACACTCTAAGGTTGTATGTCTCAGCAAAAATCCTCAGTTATTATGAACCCAAATTCAGTATTTTACATTTGTCCTATTAAATTTTGTATTGGAGTTTGTGACCTATTTCCCCCAACCTAATGTACTCTTTTAAAATCCAATTTTTTTACCTAACATTTTTGAACTACCTCCCAATTTTGTTATTTCCAAATTTTATAAGCATGCCATGTAGGTTTTTGTCCAACTCACTAATTAAAATTCTAAATGACAAAAACTCTACATCATAATATTTTTTTCTTCAAAATATGAGTGGTGCCCTATTTTATTTAAATAAGTTTAATGTGTAGCCAGATACATTTTGGAACAAGAATGCAAAAAGTAAAAATAATTAATTGATAGTATAAAGGTTGCATAGTACACTTCTTACAACAGTCTTTGAAGTAGACCTTGAAAGTGTTATTTTTCATATTTTACAGACAAGGAATTTGAGATAGCATTTAAATGACTCACCAGCCCAAGATTACATAATTAATTCAGTAATTATAAAAACCAGAAATTGTATACCTCTCCAATTTGGACACTCTATTATACTTCCCTGAGCCTCATGCATCTTGCCTTCAATAACAGTGACCCTCCAAACCCCTTAATACCCTTACTGATGCACACTAAGGCCTAGATAGCCCCTATAACTCTTGATTCATCTTGCTTCTTTTCATGTACCTCTGATTTTCATCTATTCCTCAGGGAACAATAATCAAATTAATATTACCTTGTTTGCTGAAAAGTAGGTGAAAATCTATTGTCCTTTCATAGGAATAAAGCTTCAGGGCTGGAAGTAGGCTTAGATTTCATCAAGTCCAACCCCCTCATTTCATATATGAAGAAACTAACTTGCCCATCAAATCACTTGCCTAATAAGTGTCTGAAACAGGTTTTGAATCTAATTCTTCATGATTCCAAGTCCAGCACTTTATGCATCACACCAAGCTTTCTTTATCCATATTACTACCTAAAGATCCCTACTTTGATCACCATGCCCTGAAATGTGTTTTATTGCATTAGTAAGACGTAGGAACTATCTCACTATTTTATTTATTTCCTATGTATCTAACGTAGATCTTGGAACATAGTAGGCAGTCAACAAAAGTCAATAAATATTTGTTGTGTTCCTACTATATGTCAGGCACAATGCTGAGAGATGAGGACACAATGAAAAACAAAAGACAGTCCCTGCCCTCAAGAAGCTCACAATTTCATTGGGGAGACCCAGGGGAAATTCCCATGTACAGGATAAACAGGAAATAGTCAGCACAGGGAAGATATTAGAATTAAGATGGATTAGGCAATTTTTTTTCTGTAGAAAGTGAGATTTTAGTCAGGACTTGGAGAAAGATAGGGAAATGAAGAGTTAAGGGAATATAATATCTTCCCTGTCTATTTATATACCTATGTGGCCATGTATTCACTTTTCCCCTTGGAACAGGAGCTGTGTTCCCAGAGCTAAAGGTACACAGGCATTTCTATCACGCATGTCTTGCTACTTTGAGCTCCAGCCTAGTTCACAACTATGATGCATTCCATGCTGAATCACATAGGCTTTCACACCTTTTGGCACCGAGCAGATTAGGCACTAAGTCACATGGGTTGTGATGCCTTCTGGCTCTGAACCTTTTAGTTCAGTATTATATATGCTAGGAGGTTGGTATTTTATTTTGGAGCTCACTCATGGAAAAATGTTTCTTTGTGATTTGTCCAGATGAGACTCTGGGCAACCATTGTTAAGGGACCCCCCGGCTTTGTGAACCCAGATGTTGGTGCTCCCTGGTCTGGTGATTATGTATCTTTTACTCTGTTTAGACAGTTGGAGCCTTGTCTATTGGATTCTTTCTTACATACTCACTTCTCTCTACTTACCTACTTACATATCTTTCTCATTGTTTAATTAAAGTAAGATTACTAACCCCATTTGAAGCTGTCTTTCCTTTAGAAAAGCAGATCAAGAACCTGTGTTAGAAGCCTTCCTGTGTGCTGGTGTTATTGTTCTTACACTCCCACAGCAGCTGCTAGTAGCATAGAAGAGGAAGAAATAAGAGATGGGACATTCCATTCACGATGTACAGCCAGAACATTCCATTAGTGAAAATGTTGGACATAGAATATTTTATAGGAGAAATAGCAAGAAGGAACTGGATTGAGGAGTGTGAGGGCATGTATAAGATTTAAGAAAACTGGAAAGGTGTGTTTCTGTGTGTGTGTGTGTGTGTGTATGTGTGTGTGTTGGGAGGGGGAGGGGATTAGGTAACAGTAGCTTTGAATGTTAATATAGGAATCTACATTTGATCCAAGAGGTGAAAAGGAACCGCTTGAGTTTATTGACATGGTTGGACTTGAACTTTAGGAAAATCACTTTAGTAGCTAAATGGAGAACACATTGTAATGGAGAGAGAATAGTGGCAGGCAAACCCATCATCAGCAAGCTAGAGCAATTTCACAAGTTATGAGGAGATGACCTGCACCAGGGTGATGGCAGTATCAGAGGAGAGAAGTGAACATATCTGAGGGATGTTACAAAGGCAAAATTAGTAAGCATTGGCAATAGATTGGATACTGGGGGTAAGAGTGTGAGGAGATGAAGGCAATACTTAAGTTGCATTCCTGGAGAACTAGGAGGGTAGTCATATCTTGATAATAATAGAGAAGTTTGGAAGGGGGAGTGTTTGGAGAAAGATGAGTTCAGTTTTAAACATGTTGAGTTTAAATGTCTATATGGCATCCAGTTCAAGATATCTGATAGGCAGACTGGAGGTCATCAGAAAGGTTGGCACTGTACAGGTATATACACATAGAATATAATTATACTTGGTAATGTAATCACTAAATGAAGTACAATGGAGGGAGAAGAAAAAAATGGTTCAGGACAGAGTTTTAGGGACTCTGGTGGTTAGCAACTATAACTTGGATGAAGTCCAAAGAGACTGAAAAGGAACACTGAGAAAAGAAGAAAGAGGAACAGGAGAGTATAGAATCCCAAAAACCTAGAGAGAACAGAATGTCAAAAAGACGACTGACAGCATCACAAGCTACAGAGAGGTCAAGAAGGATGAGAACTGACAAAGGGTCATTGAATTTGGTAATTGAAGAGATCGTTGGCAATCTTAGAGAGAGTAGTTTCAGTTGAATAATGAGATAGAAGCCAGACTCTAAAGAGTTAAGAAGAAAGTAAGAGGAAGAAAAGGCACTATTATAGACATTCTTCTTAAGGAGTTTAGCCACAAAAGGCAGAAAAGATATGGGATGATAATTAGCAGGGATGATTGGTCAAGTAAGGGATTTTTGAGGGACATGCTTGTGTTTACAGGCAGTAAGGAAGCAGACCTTAGACAGAGAGATTGAAGATAAGTGAGAAAACAGATTAAAAGGGTACCATTTGCTGGAGAAAACAGGGTGGAATAGGATCACTTGGGCATTAATTAGAAGCTGACCCTTCATTATGTGACAGAGGTGAGGAAGCAAAAAGTGGCATTCTGCCACAAATCTGGGTGATGTGAGATAAGGAAGGGAGAAGAGGGACTTAGCAACTATTCTCAATTTTTTTTTTCAGTAACATATGAAGAAAGGTTCAGTAAATATTAGAATAGGGTGGAGGGAAGAAAAACCACAGGAATTTTGAGGCAAGATAAAAAAAATTGGAAAAGCTGCAGTGGTGAGTGGGGTGGTAAGTTAACCGCAGAGATATATGAAAGAATTGTCTAGCAGTACTGAAGGCCCAGTGGAGGTATAGTGGACCCAGTCTGGGCAGTTGTATGATTTTTCTCCACCTTTGCCCAACAGTTCATGCATAGAAACAAAGGCAGCAGAGGGTAATTCTCTAAAGCTGAAGCTTCACAGGGTGCAATCAGTCATATGATAAAGGGGATAGGTACCCAACAGAAGAGGGCTGTGTTGAACTAGTTCACCAAAGGATTAATACTTGGGAAGGAGAAGAGTGTAGCTGGGTATAAGAGAGTGGAGTGTGGCTGAAGAACAGGGCTTAGTTTTGAAAGGCAAAGGGAGAAGTGGCAAGCCAACTGACAGTGATTAGACAAGAAATTTCAGAGTTTTTAAATGGAGAAGGTGCATTCCTAGATGAAGGTGAGAACAAGAGTATGACTATCTTTGCGTGTAGCTGAGGTGAGGGGAAGGACAAGGTCCTAGAAAACAGGTAGAGGACCTGAATGGTGAGTGTATTTGATGGAAAGTAAATATATATGATAAAGTTACATACTATGGGAACATAAGTAAAGGAAGACAAAAAGACTAAGCCACATTCTGATCTCAGTGTGGAAGGAAAGTAAGTATTTTAGGGATCTATAAACAACAGTTGCAGGGGTGGGCAACCTGTGGGGAACCCCTTAATAAAAGGATTTGTTGCGTGAAGTTTGGATTCAGTTAAAGGGTGAGGACCTAGAGGGCCACATGTGGCCATAAGGCTGCAGGTTCCCCACCCCTGGAACTTAAGAGGATTTTGAACTGTGCATTCTCTTAGATCTAACAATCCCACTACTAGGTCTGTTCCCCAAAGAGATAAAAGGCAAAGAGGGAGGATCTATTTGTACAAAACTATTTATAGCAGCTTTTTTGTAGGGGCAAAGAACTGGAAATTGAGATGTCTGTCAATCGTGGAATGGTTGAACAAGTTGTGGTATATGACTGTACTGGTATATTGCTATGTTATAAGAAATGATAAGCAGGCTGAGTTAAAAAACCAAACCAAACCAAACCAAACCCAGAAGGCCTTTTAAGAATTGATGCAAATTCAAGTGAGTAGAACCAGAAGAACGGGGTACCCAGTAATAGCAATACTCTACGATGATCAATTGCGAATAACAGCTATTCTCAGCCATAAAACGATCCAAGACAATTCCAAAGGACTCATGATGAAAAATGCTATTGACCTCCAGAGAAAAAATTGATGGTGTCTGAATGCAGGTCAAAGCACACTATTTTTCACTTTCTGTATTTTTTTTCCTTGTTTCCCACCACTTTAAGTTTGCTTCTCTTTTTACAATATGACTAATACAGCAATGTGTTTTACATGAGTAAGGTGTATAACCTATATCAAATTGCTTACCATCTCAGGGAGGGGGTGGAGTGAGACAAGAGAGAGAAAATTTGGAACTCAAAATTTAAAAAAAAATGAATGTTAAAAATTTTCTCTACATGTGACTAGGGAAATATTATTATTATTTTTTTTTAAAGATTTTGATTTGAATGTTAGAAGGTGCTTAATATGAGTGTTTATTGTTTGATTGTCTATGCCACACTACAAATGGAAGAATTTGGAAAAAAAAGAATAAATTGGGAATCTAGGAAAAATGAAAATTAAGAAATTATTGTAGGTCATAGACTGTAGCAGGTCAGAAATCTGAGAGAGGGACCCACAAAGGTCAATGGGAATAACATAATGTGAACATGGACCTTATACCTATGTGAGCTTTGGGCCAAGTCAGAAGTTGATTATTGATTTTGTTGCTGTTGTGGCAAGAACCCTATCCAGCATATGAGCAGCTCTGAGTAGGTACAGGGGACAGCTAAGAGGTAATACCTCATCCAAACAGGAAGTGAAGGTATGGGAGTTGAATTCACATTCTGATATTTATCTGTAGGCAAAGAGCAATTCTGGTGCTATTTGTACACAGCTTCTTTCTCAAATGTACTTCAATTTCCAACAGGCCTAAGATGAGTAATGTGTCCATAATTCACCAATACAACTGAGACTCACCTCTAAGTCTTCTCAGTTCTTGAGTGTGAGTGTATTTGTGTGTTTATGCATATATGTGAGGACATGCATTGTGTGAATGTATACATGTGAATATATGCATATGGGTGGCAGTGCTCATGTGTGAGCATACTCTATGTGTATGTTTATGCATGTCTATCTGTGAGGATATGCATGCATGAATATATGCAAGTGCATGTGAGTGCAAGCATGTGTGTATGTATGTGTCTGTGTGGCATGTGTGTGCTTAATTGTTTTAAAATGGAGATATAATTTATGGGTCACCTGTAGCTCTACTATAAGATAAATAAGTTGTTGGCAAGACTCAGAGCCTGAACCACAAATTGCCTTTTCATCGCCTAAAGTTATTAATATCCTCTCTTGTTCATTGATTATTTGGGGTTTTATTTATTCTTGGAATGTTTGACCACACGTATTTTTAGTCCATGTTAAAAGCTCCAAGAAAATAGACCTGCTTATTTTTTATGGTTTACTCTGCCTCCCTGACTCCATAGTTCTTCTAAATCCTCTAGTATTCTCTCATCAGTGAAATCTCAGGAGAGATGGAGAAACTGGAGAATTCTTCTTTCCTTTTTTATTTTTACAATTTCAAGACATACTTAATTTAAAAAAATTTTTGGATTGAAGTCTTCTGTTTTTATGTAACTATTATTTCCCTGAGCATTCCTCTCTCTTTCTGAGGAACCAGACTATATAACATAGCTATCTTTGTAACTATTTTATATGAAATAAATATAAAACATGATATAATATTAATAATGCAATATTATCATGTCATAGTAATTGTTATATTATAACTAAAATATTAACATTTATTATATAACTAAAATAGTATTTTCAAAGATGCAAAAGAGAGAGGAAAATAAGCATAACCATATACTTGAAGAGTCTGGAAGTATGTACAATTTGAAACATTCATGGACCTCCTGTCTCTGCAAAATGTTGAGGTGAGAGTGTCTTGTCACATCTCTTCTTTCAAACTGTGCTTTTAATAGATAGAGAGATAGATGATAAATAGATGATAGATAGATAGATGATAGATGATAGATAGATAGATGATAGATGATAGATAGATAGATAGGTAGATAGATA
Source organism: Petaurus breviceps papuanus (assembly GCF_028583685.1). Taxonomy (NCBI): domain Eukaryota; kingdom Metazoa; phylum Chordata; class Mammalia; order Diprotodontia; family Petauridae; genus Petaurus; species Petaurus breviceps. The sequence continues at coordinate 6,276,694 of NW_027187325.1, read as the reverse complement.
GTAGATAGATTAGATATAGATAGGCAGCAGCTTCCAATTTTGATTTGTGTATCTGGTGGTTTATACTGTTGTAGTCACTGTGTATATTATTTTCTTGGCTCTATTTATTTCTCTCTGCATAAATACTCAATGTTATAATTTGGTCACTAATAGAAGTTGATATTTAAACCCCAATATTCTCACTTGCACTTCCATATTAATTACACTAATAAAAACAAATATTTAAGTTCCTCATGGAAGATGACAAAGATAATAGATATTAATCCAATTTTATAAATAAATAAAATAAGTTTCAGCAAAGTTTAATGTCTTACCCATGGTCATACATTAAGTAAGCTGTAGAACTTGGAATAGAACCCGAGTCTTTTTAGACTTAAAAATGCTTTAAAAAACATCTACTCTACAATATCTGTCAAGTATCCATTTTGTGTTCTGTAGTATGTTAGGCTTCTCACATTTCTTTTGTCCCTCTCAGTCTCTGCAGTTTGCCTGGTATAGCATTAGAAAAGACTGCTTTATGGATGAGATTTAATTGGTTGCCACTTAATTTGAGGCATCCTTGGAATTCTCTCCCACTGAAGAATATATAATCTAGTGTTACCTGAAATTCCACCATTAAGGATTCTAGGTCAAGTATTAACATCTCCCTGTGTTCTTCTATTAAGCCACAGATATCTATGGGAAAAATGACGCTAACAACTTAATATAAACACATTAGATTGCTTTTCTTCAAGAAAGGAGAGTTTGGTGTAGCATGAAAATGTTCTATCTAGTGTTGAGTGAAAATGGAAAAAGGATGCAGAAAAGGTAGATAAAGTATACCAAACACAAGCTTCGATTCAGTTTTTTTTTTAATAAGGTTGTCCTAATATTAAGCACACGATAGGCACTTAGTATAGAACTTCTGGTTGATTGAGTGAATTAATGATATTGATATTTATTAAGTATTATATAGCAAACATTTTGCTAAGTTGTATTTCTATAAATAAAAAACACCGAGCCAGCCCATACTCAGAAGGAGATCACATTCTAATTGAGAGAGAAAGCGTATAAAAGGATGTGAATCTTTAGAACAGGTAGAAAGTCCAAGAAGTCCCAAGAATGCAACAGTGAGTAGATGCCAAAGACCAGTGATCCTCAGGTTACATAGCTTGTTAAGATGATGTTGAAGTGGGGTGGGGGGCGGGGTGCAAAGGGGAACTTCAGAGCATAGAGTCAGGCAGATAATAAGATTTGATGAATCTCCCAACTCATCAGAAGGAATGATTTTTTGACTCCCAACTCATCCATAACCTGTGAGCAAACAAACAGCCTTGGAAAAGAGGAAGGAAGGGTAGTAGAATAGTTACTCCAACTACCTTAGACTTTACTAATGGGTTCAGTAAGAAAGAAACATGAAACATTCTTGTGATAAAAATGGAGAAATTAAATTAGACTGAACTAGACTACAATGTTACATAGAAATAGAAGGAACATTGAAGGTCATAACAGATTGATTAACTTATTAATTCACTTGAATCAGTTATTATTTGATGAAATGTATCAAATAGCAGAGTTAATCACTTTGTTCTCACCATTTATATTTCTGTACAAACAGTTCTTGGTTAATTCTGCTCAGTTTTCAGCCTCCCCTTTATCCATTTGGACCCTTTGATTTTCAGACTCTAAGTCTATTAGTTCTTTCATGATGATTTCTCTTTGTTTCTTATCCTATGCATTATTTCTTTGATAATACCCTAGTTTGAATAAATATAGCTTTATAACTTTATACTTTATAACTTTATATATAAATATGTTTATATTATATATAAATATTTAACTTTATAACTATAGTTTATAACTTTATACAGAGTGCTCTGTTAATCATGTGACCATGCAGAAAGATGTGACATGTCATAAATTCCATTGGACCATAATTGAAATGAAAAAAAAAATATTACCTTATTTGAAGCCTTTTCTCCAACTACATGAACAAAATGGCTAGATCAGATGATCTCTAAGGATCCTCCTAGCTCCAAAATTCTAAGAATCAAAGAAAAGTATTTGATTTTTTTCTCCACTTGACCTGAGAGGTCAGAATTAGAAATAATAAAATAATAAAAGGAAATGTGTCTAATAAGAACTGCCTGAAGCTGACAGTTTAGCCAATAGAAAGTGAAGTCTCTATAATTCTTTTTAGGTCCTATTCATTCATAGTAGAGCTCCTTTTCATCACTAAATTAATATCAATTTTCTTGGTCAACCAAAACTATGAGCAATGACCAAAGTCATCATACTCATGCAAACACACATATATATACATGCATGTATATATATATATATATACAGACACATATGTGCATACACACAAACACGCACATATGATCTCCCACCAAGAAGTAGAGGCATTGGAAATAAAGTTTACACACTCTAGAGACAGGGAAGAGAAAGGAAATTATTTAGTATTTTCAGGGAATGTAGACACATTTTTGGGCAATTTTCTTTAGAGGATCTCTGTATAGCCCTATAGCAGCAAGCACCCCGGCATATACAGGGTGGCTGCCAACACAGGTTCTTAGATCTGATTTTCTAAAGGAAAACAACTCAAAATGGGTTAACAATCTTTTTTTTTTTTTAAAGCAATTGGGGTTAAGTAACTTGCTCAAGGTTACAAGACCAGTTATTTTGTGTGGGTGTTAAGTATCTGAGGCTGGAACCAATCCCAGGTCTCCCAACACTGGGGCAGGAGCTCTTACTCACTGCACCACCTGGCCTCCCCTGGGTTAACAATCTTGCTTTAGTCAATCAAACATATCATTTACCTAGTTCAGAGGAAAAAATAAGCACCCCGGACTTCAGAGTATACAGACAGATTACACTGAAGTTACAAGAAGACAAAGAAACATTTTAAGCAGGCAGGCTTCCAGCTGTCTGACCATTACATATATACCTAGTCAGTTACCAGAGAGGGAAGCATCATTTTCAAAGCCAGGGGGCTCAATGGCTGCCCAGAGTCTCATCTGGTCAAATCACACAACACTTCTCAAAGTGAGCCCACAAACAAAGCCTCACATTAGGGATTATATAGCCTTCTCCTGACTCAGAGAATGTAACAACCCTCTTGACCCACTATCCAATCAAAAAGCATCTCCTGAAATACAAGCCTCCCATCACAGGCTCCAGGTACACTTAAGCCTATCAAAGGGCCTAGGGGCAGGGAAGATCTTAAATTCACAGTCCCCTAACAGGCCCATAGATCAGAGATAGGATCACATCATATTAAGCTAGGTGGTATAGTAGATAGAGTGCCAGAGCTAGAGGAAAGAAGACCTGAGTTCAAATCTGATCTTTAGCTGTGTGACTCTAGGCAAGTACTTTACTTCTTTTGGTTTCTTTTTCCTAATCTGTAAAATAAGGATAATAATAAAACTTTCTCCTAGGTTTGTTGTGAGGATAAAATGAGATATTTGTACAGTTTTTTGTAAATATTAAAATACTGTAGAAATGTTGTTGTTATTTTTATTATAAATAATACTATGTTGATTTGTATAATTGATGGAAAGGGACATAGAATAAGTATGTTTGAAGGGGAGAGGAATGGGTATTTCTATGAAAGGCAGGGCTACTTGGGGCATTGATGTGAGAGAGCTTGGACAGTTAGCAGACAACATATAAACTCTAGTGGGAAAAGAACTTTGAATGAGAGGTGGGAAGGCATCAAAGAAAAATTCCTCCTACCTTATTTTTTTTAAGGGTAACACTGATCAAATCATGTCATTTTTTTTGCAAGAGAGTGGCCAGAGAAGGACAGATTTGACCTCCTCTCTTTCTTTCTATTCTGACAAAAGAAAGCGACTCTTTTTCTGTCAGTGACTGAGCTTGTGAGACTCTCTGAGTAAGCTTTGCCTATGAAGGAGGTAGAAAGCTCTGAAATTTCCTGTCCCAGGCTGACTTGCCCTGAGGCCTATTTAATAAAAATGTGTCTTACAGCAAATTGCCCCTGTTTCTTCTTTTTCCCCAAGATCCCTTCCGACATCATATGACCAAAGGGCTAAGGCTGAGGTCTCATGTAATTATATTTCTGGGAATTACAGGTGTAACATGTCATCATTTGTTGAGCTCTCTTATGAGAAAAAAAGAGAGTAAAAGTATCTATATATTGTGGAGCTTTTCCCCGAGGTCATATTCTTTTCCTTGAGAAGGGAAAGTGACAAGAACTAAGCAGAAACTGTTGAGTTGGAGAAGAACTGAACAAGGGAAGAAGTGGAATAATTCTCAAATATGTAGAAAATCTGGTAATAAATCAGACAGGCATAATTTTCTATAAATTATGAACAATATCAAACAATCGAGTGGCATTTGTATGTAATGTGCCCTTGAAGAAAGGGAGTCAGGGCCTCCTGAGAGTAGCCTGAATCACTCAGGCTACAGAGACCCAGATTTGAAATATCATCAATTTGCTTCACGGTCTTTTTATACATGTCAGGGAATATGTCAGGACAAAGACTTCCTAGGCCTACATTCCTGGTTCTTTGTTTCCAGGTCCCCGGGTAAGTGTTTGCTTTCAGAAAAACATTCAAAGTTGGTGCCAGGCTGGGCTGCTTGCCCCAAGAGTGAGAAATGAGAGCCAGGAGTTCTCTGAGCCTAGGAAAAGCTCAGGAAACCAATAAAAAACTGTGAAGAGGATTCATTTACTAAGTAGTATGTGAAAACACTCTTTCCTCTGCTCACTGTATCCTATACATTAAGGTCCAAATGCATAGCTTGGCTTTCATGAGAATCTCCAATCTGGACCCAGCTTTCTTTCTCACTGCATACATACTCAAACCATCAGGTGCAAACAGTGCCTTGATTGTCTCACCCAAGTGTGTTTGGTTCTTTAGTTCTCTTGCCTTTCCTCGAGTTGTTCAGACCTTCACTTCTTTTCTGTCCAGATAAATCCATCCATTAATCATCAAACATTTATTAAGTGACTACCGAATTCCAGTACTGGTGCTAAGCATTGGGGATTCCAAGACCAAAGTGAAACAGTGCTTTAGAGGAGATCATATACACATACACATACACCCACAATATACACATACATACATACATGAATATATATATATATATATACATGTGCACACATATATGTGCAGATATATACACTTACACACATGCATATATAGAAGTAAAATTTCATTGGGATGGGGTGGGGTTCTTGATAAGGAGCTTCCTCCCTGTATGTAGGTCAACATCTTCTCTGTAACTTCCAGACTTAGAAAATTACTTAGAATGCTGACACTTTAAGTGACTTGACAAGGGTCACATAGTGAGGATGGGTCAGAGACAAGACTTGAACTTTGGTAATCTCAATTTCAAGCTAGCTTGTTATCAACTTTACCAGTGGTGTCAGACTCAAATATCAATGGGGGCTACTAAATCAGAATAAGTATATCTGATGCCACATATTGAGTCAGAAAATGGCATAATAACATTATCTATCTTCTATTGTATTTTATTTATTATTTGGTAAGTATTTCCTAATTGCATTTTAATCTGGCGCAGATGGACCTGGGAGTGTTGCAGATACAATGCATGGTACCTTACTTGATACCCCTTCACTATTCTACATTGACTTTTTTGTTTACCTTCACTTTCTTTTTACCCCCAATTTAATTTTAAATTTTTAGTTTTCAACATTCATTTCCACAAGATTATGAGTTACAAAATTTTCTCTCCATCTTTCCCCTAGCCCCCCTCCAAAATAGCAAGGGTACTAAATACCCCTTCCCCCAATCTGTTCTTTCTTATATACCCCCATACTCCCCTAACTTTCTAGCAGGGCAAGATGGATTTCAATACCCCAGTGCCTGCATATCTTATTTCCCAGTTGCATGTAATAAAAACACAACAAATTTTTAAACATTTGTTTTTAAAACTTTGAGTTCCAGATTCTTTCCCTTCTTCCCTCCTCTGGGAAGATAAGCAATTCAATACAGGTTGTACATGTGTAGTTACACAAAACATTTCCATAGTAATTAAAGACTACTATGTGAAAGACTAAGTATATTTCCCTCCATCCTATCCTACCCCCCCCACTTATTCCATTTTCTCCTTTGACCCTGTTCCTTTTAAAAAAAAGTGTTTGCTTCTAACTATCCTCTCCCTCAATCTGCCCTCCCTTCTATCATCCCCCCTCTTATGCCCTTCCCGCCTATTTTCCTGTAGGGTAAGATACCCAGTTTACCTTAACTTTCAACTAAATTTCAAGCCTTTACAACTAGATTCTAAGCATCCTGGATGACAGTCCTGAATAGAGTATGAGAGTGAATAGAGAAACAGAAATACAGTAACCTCTCCTCATAGGTCTAATAATCTGCTGTGTTAAGATGTATATGCTTTTAGGTCCAACCTAAATATCAGATTTGCATTGGGAAGGTGTAGCAGCAAGCACCCCAAGCGTCCTCAGGGTTTGCAGCTACCACAGGTTCTTGGATCTGCTTTGTTAAAGGAAAGCAACTCAAAATGGGTTAACAAGCTTACTTTAATCAGTCAGACATATATCGTTTACCTTGTTCAGGAGAAAAGGTCAGCACCCTGAACCTCAAAGTATACAGGCATAATTATCAAGACAGAAACATCAAGTAGACAGATTTCTAAACTGTCCAACCATTACATCCATACCGAGTCAACATCTGGGTTTCCACATTCTGGGTTTTTCAAAGCCGGGGGACTCTCAACAACGGCTTCCCAGAATTCAGATCAAATCACAGAACACTTCTCAAAGTGAGTCCCAAAACAAAGCTACACATCAGTGCTTATATAGCCTTCTCCTGGCTCAGAGAATGTAACAACCTTTTTGACCCACTGGCCAATCAAAAAGTATCTTCTGAAAAACAAGCCTCCCTCCCCAGGCTTCTGGTGCACTTTAGCCTAGGGGCAGGGAAGATCTTTAAAATTTACATTCGCATTACAGAAGGATAGAATTTGAAACCATATTGTGGGCAATAAAGAATATATGTTAAATGATGATATTTTTTGAAAAGGAGATTATAATCCAGAATGGTATTGATGGGGGTTTTCCTAAAAGTTACTTATTTTATTTTAATAACTTCGGTAAGTGAGTGGGAAAGAGCTGATAATACATAAATGGGTAGAAAATAGAGGTGGTCTCAGATGACCATATGATCTGAAAAAATTGTTCACCCTTAACTACAAAATCAAAGAAGTTTTGATTTTTCAAAAGTTTGTCCTGTTTTAGGCAGTAAATAAATCTAAAAAGAAAACTGGAAGCAATTTTTCCATAGGGAGTTTCCAATAGAAAGAGATATAGTATAAGTAATTATATTATATTAATCATACTTATATTTTATTATTTATTTAATTATATATTTATATATAATACATATTAATATATAATAATATATAATTTTATTAGCCATAATAATAATAAATAATAATAATAGCTAGAATTTATATAGCATTTTAAGGTTTGCAAAGCCCTTTAAATATCTTATTTTATTTTCAAAAAACCCCTAAGATATAGGTGTTATTTTCCCTTTCTTACAAATTGGGAAACTAAAGGACACAGATCTTAAGGGATTTTCCCATGGTCATACAGTTAGTAAATGTCTGAGGCCAGATTTGAATTACAGGTCCACTGTTCTATCCACTGTGCCACCTAGCTGGAAAGTTATCTCTTAGCTAAAGTTGGGTTATTTAAGAATTAGCAATAGACATTTGAATCATTTGCATCTGTATCTTTTGTGGGGGGGGGGGGAAGCCCAACAGAATCAACAACAGCATTAAATCATAAAAATATAAAAAAACCCTATATTTATGAAATGTTGCTATACTGAATTCTCATAAGCTCTCTACTGTGTGGAATGAAAAGTTCTTAAAATTTAGAGACCTGGCAAGAGGAAAGCAAAACCATGCTAAAACAGGAGGAGGTACATAAAGTCCTCTTCATCTTGTTGTTGAAGTTGTACTGGAGATGTACTTGATAACCTGACAGAATAGGAGTTTACATTCTAATACTTTTCTCTAATTATATAAAGTAATTATTTTATCCACTTGTGTAATATTTTGACCTTACCTTAAACATAATAGGACCGTGATAGTATTGCAATTTGTCCCTGGACCACCATTTATATCTGAATTCCATCAAATAGGATGATGGGGAGGAAGAGGAGGAGGATGATAGGCCTGGCAGGGATATCAATTGTGGTCTTACAGGATGAATATTTGTGTAAATTTCCCTGTGGGTATAATGGACCAGTCTACCAATCTAAGAAATAGTTAAGGAAGCAGAGGGTTGCAGACAAGTATTGCTTTAAACTGTAATGAAGTTCATCTTGACCCACATGACAGCAGAGTGAATGAAGCTTTTGGTACCACAAGAAGGATCTCTCTCTCTCTCTCTCTCTCTGTCTCTCTGCCTCTGTCTGTCTGTCTGTCTGTCTCTGCCTCTGTCTTTCTTTCTCTGTCTGTCTATATGTCTGTCTGTCTGTCTCTTTCTCTCTGCCTCTCTCTCTCTGTCTGTCTCCTGATAGAGTCTTCCAGCAATGTTTTAAGAGGAAAGGCCTTGGGCTCTGTCCCTTTGTGGCTGACATATGACCTTTGAATTCAGGCCTTTACCTCCTCCCAACTTTTATCCTTTCATTTTAGCTGGAGAATTAGTGTCTACAACCTGTGAGTTTCCAAAAGGTCAAGAGAGTAGACAATTCAGGTGTCTGGACTTACGTGAATCCAGACTTCTGGAAGAATAAGGGAGTCTTTGTGTTGAGGTTGCAGCCTGGCATCAATGCTAAGAGGACTGAGAAGTGGTATCTGGGACCCAGCATAGGGATGCTGAGACAAGGGCTCATCTTGTAGTCATGACACATTGGCATGTAAACTTGGTGAGACCACCCAACAACTAAAATAATTATGTCAAAATACAGTAATTGTTAAGAATCTGGTATCTGTTGTAATTCTCAAGTGAAAATTCTTCTATCATATTTGATAAAAAACCTATATCCTACTAAGTATAATCACATGAAATGGCTCAGACTATAGTATAATAAAGGGAAATGTAGCATTGCATATAGACAATTGGCCCTGAAGCCAGAATGACCTGGGCTCAAGCCCTGCTACTCATACCTACTGTCTGTGTAACTCTGGGCTAATCATTTAACCTCACAGTTCTCTCGGTAACTCTAAAAATATTGACTCGTGTAGTAAGTGCTGATCTTTATTAATGCCGGAAGTTTCCTTATTAATTAGATTTTTTTTAATGTTAAGGATTTCTCAAGTGTAGTACCTACCTTAATGATATCATCATCACCATTGTAATTGTCACATACATATAAGTTCACTATCTTTCCTGGAGTGGCAGATGACAAATTCCTATGCTATAAATATAGATCTCAAAATATAATCTAGAATTCATATCACAATTCTAACACTATAAAATAGTTACTTTATATGCCTACAAAATAATCTAATGAACATTAAATATGTATAAAAAAAGGATATTGACTTGTCCCAGGAACAATTTTTCATTTCTCTCCGAACCCTATCAAAAAAGTTGGAGAAAAGTAAGGAATAATGCAACAATAATATCAACAGCAGTAATAATTTTTATAAACTAATAGATGATAAATCCCCAAACTATAAACATAAAGATCAAAATCCCCTTAGGGATTCAATTAATCAACAGTACTGGAGCAGAGTGTTATAGCAGACAAAAATCATCACCTAAAATTATTTGGACATAACAGTACCTACAAATTTTAACAATAGCAATAATGTTACCATAGCAAAAAATGTAACCAAATTATCCAGCAATTTAAAAATATATCATAAAAATTCACAAAATTTAGGGATTTTGCAGGTTTCTTTTTAAATGGGAACAGAAATTAAATCATGCCAACCACATCATTTTGTTTACTACTAGAGTTCCCTTAAGTAACAGCAGATGAGCTTGTCCTCTAATACTTTATTCAATTATGAAAATCAACTATTTTATCTACTTAACACTAGGCTCAAGGGAATAATAGTCCCAGGACATTGTTTATTTAAAGAGTCTTAAACACAAAGGTGAGAAGGGCAAAATGATGATGATGGTGACGATAAAAAATAATAGCACTACTAAACTGGTGTAATTCTAGTTACTAGTGTGAAAGTAAACCAAGGGAGGCAACTCATTATCACTCTTACCTGTTTTCTCCATCCCATCAATATTAAATATTTTAAAGAGTTTTACCTTCTCTTGATTTCTCCCTAGGATTTTTTTCTCCAAAACAACCACTTTATTTTCACTCCTGTGTTACTATGCCCGAGCATTGTAACCCAAATATGAATATTCTCGTTGTGAAATCATATTAAGAAATTATTATCAGAGAAACCCCAAAAGAGGGATACATCCAATTACTGTAATTCTAATTTCCCAAATGTTCATATTTTTGACAAGTTTCAGCACTGTTTACTCATTCCAATGTGATCTTTGTGTGTTCTCAAAAGGAGCAGCATGAGATAGGAATTTTGAGTTCATCAAGGGAAATTGCACACATTTTCAGAAAAGCAAATTGCAGACCAAAGACATTTGTAGATGAATAGAAAGCTGTGTGAAGGGAAACAGTTGTGTTTGCCTACTTTCAACTGCTTCACAGGTTACCCTTTGAATCACCATTTGGAAATCTAATGCATTTCTAAAAGGCCCATTAATGAATGTTTTGAAAATAGAATCCAATCACATCTTTATGCCCGCTCTACCATCTTGCCTCAATTTAGTTTTATTTTAAGATTTATAAAAATAATGTAGCTTGAGTTCATGTACTCTTGTACTAGAAATTAGAATAAACCTGCATTGTACATTCAAATCAAAATTTACTTACTCATGTCTAAAGGAAAATAAAGTATAAGGATTTCTTACATACCATTTTGGATAAGTCAAAGAACCTTTCTTAGCTCTTAATTATGATTGTCACAGTGTTTAAGGGTTTGCAAACTATTTTACAAATATCTCATTTCATCTGCACAAGAACCTTGAAAGGTAAGTGCTACTATAAAGTTCATTTTAGAGACAAGGAAAGTGAGACCAAAAGAGGCTAAATGACTTTCTCAGGGTCACACTGCTAGTATATGTTTAATGTAGGATATGAACTCAGTTCTTCCTACTACCGATTCATTATTCTTTGTGTTGTGCTATCTAGATGCTTCTAATATCTGTCTTATACTGAATTATTCTGAGGCAGTTAGGGAGATGGTATCATGTCCATTTTACCAACTAAGACATAATGATAAAAAAGTTTTTATTCATTCCTTCTATTTTTCACATCAAAATCTTTGCTGAATAAATATCTCCTTACAATTCTACCTCCAATGCTAGATATAGAACTAATATAAGAAAATATATCTTTTATAAATCAGAAAAACACTTAAACAAAAACTATTGATAACATGAATATATGTGACTTTGCATCTAATATTTTGTTCCTCTCGCCCCCTGGTTCCTTGCTAAATTGAAGGTCTGATTTATTGTCTGTTGTCTAAGACCAACATTGGTGTTTACAATTGCAGAGAGTTTTGCTTCACTTTGGTATTATCATCTACATGATTTAGTGACTGTATAGATTATTCTCCTAATTTCAGTCTGCTTCACTTCATTTAAATCCTGCCATATTTTTCAGAAGTCTTCATGCTCATCCGTTCTTACTGTAAAATCACAAAATTCATTCATATGCTATGGTTTAAGTTCAGTCACTTCACAATCGATGGGAAACTTGTCTCGAGTTCTTTCTTATCACAAAAAAGGAAGCACAGTGATTTCCACAAGGTCTGAAGGCAAATTAAATGCAGAAATGAGCTTCGAACTTGTATTTCTTGATTCCCAATAATTTACTGTCTCTTTGGAAATATGTAGCAGCAGTAGCTAACATTTACATAGCACTTACTTTGTGTTAGACACTAAGTGCCTTTTCAATTTTCTCATTTGATCCTCATGATAACTGTAAGAGGTAGGTGCTATTGTTATCCCCATTTTACAGATGTGGAAACTGAGGTAAACAGAGGATAAGGGATTTGCCAGCTAGTTAAGTGCCTGAAGCCAAATTTGAACTCAGGTCTTCCTGATTCCAGGCCTGGCACTCTATTCCCTGCTCCAGCTAACTGATCATCACATATGTATGGAGACTTTGTTTTTGTCACTGACCTCATAGGAGATATGTACCTAGCTATAGAATTTTTAGGCAAAATGATATGAACAAATAGTCCTTTTCAAAAGAATTATAAACTCAACAATCATATGAATGAGTGTTCCAAATCACAAATAATAAAAGAAATGCTAGTCAAAACAGCTCTGAGGTTTCACCTCAAACTCAGTAGATTGGAAAAGATGACAAAAGAGAAGAATAGCCAATGTTGAAAATGTCTTTGAAAGATGGGCACACTAATGCACCATTGGTAGAGCTGGGACTTATTCCATCCATCCTGGAAAACAAATAGGAATTAAGACAAATGACTAAGGAAACTATCCATAACCTTTCCTTACTTTTCTATAATGATCTTTCCACATAGCAATGATGGTGAAACTATTTCCTCACCTAGCATATAAATATTGAAGTAGAAATAGAACTTAAGAAAAAAATTATCAAGAATGACTGAATCTAAATACATGTAGATAAAAGGAATTGATTTTTTTTTCTTTCTGATGAATTGAATGGACTGGCCCATTAAGGTCCAATTTTTAGAACTATATTTGAATTTGCACTTCCTATTTGGATTATACAGACCATGCACAGATATTCCCTACTTGGCTGGAATTCAACATGTGGAAATTTGGAAGCTAGCTATCTGTGACTGGTGGGGGTGGAGATGGAATTGATTCTGTGTAATGTTTTCAAGTCTTGCAATAAGCTGCAGAGTTAGATTACTTAAGGGGAGCTGTTATATCCAATGATCTAAGAATTTTTCATTCTCTATTTGCTCCTGGCTTTCCTGGCTTCCTTCACATCCTAGCTAAAATCTCACCTTTTAGAGGAAGCGTTTTCCAATTCTTCTTCCTTCTTCCTATTCATTCTGTATATAGCTTGTTTATACACAGCCGTTTGCATATTGTTTCCTCCATCATATCATGTGATCCTCATTGGGCACAGACTATCTTTTGTCCTTCTTTGTATCTTTAGCTCTTTCCACAGTGCTTTATACCTAATAAGCACTTAATAAATGCTAATAGAATGAGCGGTGTAGCGTGAGGCAAAGAGTTTCCAGGTGGGAGAGTGGCAAAAGCCCACTGGATACCATGTGTCCATGAACACATCGTATCTCTATTTTTTTGTGTTTATTCCTCGTTGTTCTTAAAGTAAATGACTACTAAAAGAGAGAAGTTTCTGGGCTCTGTGTGAGTTCAGGAAATCTTGAGGTTCCATCAAAAACCTAGCACTGACCGGAGACAGCAGCAGAAATAGCTGAATTGGTAGAATACTATCATACAGAAAGTTCCTGTGGATAGATGTGGACAGAAGGTCACCTGAGAATCACAAAAAACTTCAGTCATGACACCTTATAACAGAGAGAACCACTAACTTTGTATTCTAGAAGACACCTCTTTAGAGCTTAGTAGATTGCTACACTTAAGAGAAAATTTACAATGACTCCATGAATGGAGAAAACAAAACGAAACAAAAAAATCTTCCATGTTAGAAATTGGAAGGTACTCTGTGGTATTACCTGTGTGTCTCACTATCATTGTACAATTTTTTTTTGTTGTTATTGTTCTTTTTTGGAGGGGGGAAGGCAGGGCAATTGGGGTTAAGTGATTTGCCCAAGGTCACACGGCTAGTTCGTGTGTCCAGTGCCTGATGTCAAATTTGAACTCCCATCCTCCTGACTCCAGGGCCGGTGCTCTATTCACTGCTCCACCTAGCTGCCCCAAGTATCATTGTATTGATCTTTAAACACACTCTCCCCAGAGACCTTGTATGTCTAAAACAACTGTGTTCTTCCTCATTTCAGCAGATCATTTTAAACCTCTCTTTCTGTCACACCTTCTTACTATTATTCTTTTTCAAAAATTGAACTTCATTCACTTTTTTGACAATGGGTGCACATAGTGGGTGCTTGATGGTAAAAATGTTAAAAGCCCTAATCCCTCAGGGATACCCCTAGAAACTTGATGGCCGTCATAATTAGCCACTCTCTGGTACTGTAATCAACCAGTCCAAGTAGAAAATGAAAGAGTTAAGCCAGATGGGGTGCTGTACTTCTAATAGGCCCAAAATTTTAAATACACTTCTCTATTGCTGTTTTTTGGTAATAACACTGTCCATAATATTTTAATTTTATTTTTAATTTATGGAATAAAACAATCATTTACATAACATAGTCAAATAAAAAGATAATTATACATGAAATCGCAAATCTACTGAGCACAACTTGCTATTCCTTTGAAATATACAACAAAATTATCATGTACATTTTTTTCCTTCCCTCCCTCCCCTCCCCCCAAGAGATATCATTAGAAACAAATAAGTGGATAGATCAATATATAGATAGATATAGATATACCTATACATACACATATATGTATATATATATGTTATGTGTCCGTGTGTAAACTTACTCTATACATACTTCTATTTATCAGTTTTTTTCCTTGGATATGGATAGCATCTTTCTTCACATTTCTTTATAGTTAATTTGGGTATTTATAATAGACAAAATAACTTAATTGTTCAAAGTTGTCTTTAAAATAATATTGCTGTTATTGTATATAATATTCTCTTGGTTCTTTTCATTTCACTTTTCACTATTTTGTGCAAGTCTTTCCATGTTTTTTTTTTCTAAAATAATTGAGCTCATTATTTCTTATAGTATAGTAGTATACCATCACAAGCTTATGTCACAACTTAGCCATTCCCAAACTGATGGACATCCCTGCAACTTCCAATTCTTTGCCACCACCAAGAGAGTTGCTATAAAACATTTTAGAACATAGAGTTTCTTGTCCTTTTCCCTAATCAATCATTGGAAATAGAACAAGTAGTGGTATTGTCGGGTCAAAGGGTATAGGTAGTTTAATAACTCTTTGGTGTAATTCCAGATTGCTCTCCAAAATGTTTAGATCAGTTCACAATTCCACCAAAATGAATTAGTGTCCCGATTTTTTCACATCCTCTCCAGCATTTGTCACTTTCCACTTCTATCATTTTAGGTAATCTGGTTGGTATGAAATATCTTGAGGTTGTTTTAATCTGCATTTCTCTAATCAATAATGATTTAGAGTATTTTACATGATTATAAATTGGTTTTGTTTCTTCACTGAAAAACTGCCTGTTCATATCCTTTGACCATTTATCAATTGAGGAATAACTCATTCTTATATATTTGACAAAGTTCTTTGTTTTACATATGAGACCTTTATCTGATAAATTGTCTATAAAATTTCCCCCCAATTTTCTGCTTTCCATCTAATCTTTCCTGTATTTGTTTTTACAAAAACAACTGTGGGGGTGGTTTGGTGGCGCAGTAAATAAAGTTCCAGCTCTGGAGTCAGGAGGACCTGAGTTCAAATCCAGATTCAGACATTTAACAGAGAAACTAGCCACGTGACCTTGGGCAGGTAACTTAACCCCAATTGCCCTCCAAAAAAAAAGCAAAAAAAAAAATCGAAAAACAATTGTGGCTGTGTGCAAGGAAGAATGAGTAAAATTACTTTCCCTTTAACACATATTCCTGCATATAGTCTAGACCAGGGGTAGGGAACTGGTGGCCTTGAGACCACATATGCCTTTCTAAGTCCTTGGGTATGACTTTATGACCAAGTCCAAGTTTTACAGAACAAATCCTTTTATTATCCCACTTATTTTTTTCCTTAACAGATGATTAGTCAAGTCTTTTAACTAGTTGTGTATCTTATTTGGGAGTATCCTTCTTGATCTCCTTACTCTTTGACATTGTAGATTACCCTCTCTTGTGTGATATTTTCTTCTCTCTAAGTTTCTGTAACACTATTCTGGTTATATTCCTACCTGTTTGACCATTTCTCCTCAGTTTCCTTTCCTGGATCTTCATTTAGGTCACCCTCCCAATTGGTAGGTGCTCCCAAGTCTCTGTCCTGGGCATTCTTCTCTTTTCCCTTTACATTATAGCTCTTGATGATCTCCTCAGAGTCCCATGGATTAAATAATCAGCTCTGTGTTGATTATCCTCAAATTTATTTATTGGGCAGAAACTTATTTTCTAACTGCTAGATATACATCTCTACCTGTGTGTTGTAATTTTGAACTGGATGACTGAAAGAAGTCTTTCCTAGTGACATAGCTATCTTAAACTTGACACATCCCAAACTGAACTCATTATCTTTCCTCTAAAACCCTCCCTTCTTCCTAACTTCCCTACTAATATCAGGCACACCACCATATTCCCACCTTTCATATCTATATCCAATATGTTGCTAAGTCTTATTGATTTTACCTTTGTAAAAATCTATCAAATATGCCCCCTTCTCTCCTCTTACACTACTACCACCTTGGTAAAGACCATTACCTCCTTCTGCCTATCTTACTGCAATAGCCTCATGGTGGGTCTGCCTTTCCCAAATGTCTCTACACTTCAGTCCATCTTCCCATCAACAATCAAAATGATCTTCCCATAGCACAGATTTGACAATGTCATCCACTGCTCCCAATTCAATAAACTCCAGTGGCTTGTTTAACCTCTGGGATTGAATATAAAATCACCTAGAATTCAAAATTCTTCATAACCTTGCCCCCTCTTACCTTTCTAGTTTTCTTGTACATAATCCCCCACTTCTCTTCATGTAGCCTTCCATGCAGTGACACTATACTAATGACTTTTGCTTACACAACACACTCTATTTCCAGATTTTAGGCATTTTCACTTGCTATCTCCCCTACCTGGAATGCTTTCTGTCATCACCTGTGCCTCTGAGCTTCCTTCAAATCCCAGATACTATCTGATCTTCTACAAGAAGTCTTTCTCTGTCCCCTTCATGCTAATGCCTTCCATTCATTACCTTTAATTTATATTATATATACACATATGTGTACATATACATATGTATATGCATATATCTATCAATATCTACAGTTATTATATGTATTATATATTTATATATGTTATATATACATATATATTTATATGTAATATAATAAATAAATATAAATTATAATTATATATATATATAGTTATTTTCATGTCTTCCCCTTATCCCAATGGGCTGAGAACTCTTTGAGAGCTAGTACCATCATTTACTTTTCTTTATATAACTGATGCCTGGCACAAAGTTGGCATTTAGCAAATGTTTATTGACTGACTGACTAGTATATATAGTAAATATCTACTAAAGTTTAACTTACCTGGAAGTAAAAACTTGCCCGCTCAGTATCCAGCTCCTAAGCTGTGTGTCTGGTGTGGGTTTTGTGTTGATATGGCATTGTTAGAATGAAACTTCCTACATCTCTATCCCTTCTTCCTCTTTCCTTATTTGGCGATTCTGATAATACCCTGGTCCCAGTGGCCCATATAGCCCCACTGTTGTTGGTGTTCAGTCTTGTCTGACTCTTCATGACCACAAGGACTAACTGTACATGGTATTTTCTTGGCAAAGATATTAGAATGGTTTGCCATTTTCTTCTCCAGTTTTATGTAGGATGGGATTGAGTGACTTACCTAGGGTCACATACCTACTAAGTGTCTGAGGTCACATTTGGCCTCTGATCATTCTGACCCCAGGCCTGAGCTCTTTCTGCTGTTCCACTACCTGCCCCACTGCTCTAAGCATGACAGGCATTCTCTTATTGGGGCTAGTTCAACTTTGTGTCTAAAGAAACAATCTTTTTAAGTGTGAATGCTCAGCAGTTCTAAACCTTCAATTAAAGTGCACATTCCACTTCATGTCAGAGCCACAAACTATGTGCAGTCTATAGAGCTGTGGAGTAATGAGGCCCCTCCACTTAAACTACTCATTTGTTCTATTCATATCTGTGTGAGTAGCAATAAAGCTTTTCAAATTGCTCTCCCTATGTTATTGTTGCACTTCATCCTAACTACCTTTTTGCATGGGAACACTTTGTCATATATTTAATAGAGAGACACTGAAAGCTTTTATTCAGAAGAATGACACGATAAAAGTGGTATTTTAGGGGGAAAAATTTACCAATGACATAGCAAATAGAGTGGCGTGTAAAGATATGAAAGCCCATAGACCAGATGAAGTGTTGTTGCAGTGAGGAATCATGGAAGTCAAGGGTCATAGGAGGACATGAATGGCTTCATGAACTGGGCAGTAGATGCAAAGATATATTGAACTGGTCAATAAGAATCATGGAAGCAAACATACATAATCTTCCTAGTGAAGACAATAATTTATGTGTATATTGATCATATCAACCTGGCCATAATGTAAATATAACTGGAAATCTCCTATCTTCCATCAGACGAACCAAGTCCTGAATCCTATAGAGACACCTTCTAGTAAGAGTTGGGGATTACTGTTTGTAATGCTGTCACAATCTCCATTTCAAACACTGCTCACACTTGAGGCTTGAGTACAGCTTGATTCTTGCTTCAGATGAAATGAATAAAGGGCCTAGGATGAGTAAAATATATTTCAGTTATCAAGATTATCTGTCTCACCATTGCCTTGAATTTGTTCTCCTGTAGATCTGTTGATTGCTATTTCCCTGGATTTAGGACTTCTAGCTTTGCCTCCTTTTTCCATCATTTTTTCCTCCTGATTCTGTTCTCACTGATTTTTTCAACATGGTTTGCTTTGACCTTCAATATTAGAATATATCCTAACTCCTGATCCACCTGATTTTTATACTCTCTATGTTATTGACTTTTAACCAAGAAAATTTTTTCCTTAAAAAAGTATACCCCTGTTTCCATGGTCTCCCTATATATTATACATTGGGAAATTTGAGAAAAGTCCCAAGGCAGAAGAAATGGATTAACCTTCGATTTAATTAACAATGTGAGCTCTTGGTGATGAACTTTCTCTACCAATAATAGTAGACACTTTCTCTGCAACTAGCAGTCTTAGAGAATCATGCAGAATACTGGGAGATTAAGTGATCTGCTTAAGGTTATGCAGGCAACTGCTGTGTCAGAGGCAGGACTTACTGTCAGTTTCTTGGCTCCAAAGTTAACTCTCTGCTATGCAACACATATCTCAAACAGTGATAATCCATAGAATTGCACACAGACACACTTCCAATTTATAATATGTGTGTGTATATGTAATACATGCATATGTATGTGTGTATACAGACAAATAGGTACACATTTGCAAAGGACCTTAAAGTCACTTCACAGAACTCCATTTTTTAAAGAGATTATTCATTGTAATTGAAAGGATTTAACTATGGATAATGGATGTTCCTTACTTGATGTCAGTATCCCTTCATGGCTACCGACAAAAATGAACTACGAGATCTCATTAAGACCAGATCCATTTTTATCATTATTATCATCATTATTATTACATTAGTGCATTCAAAGATCCATGAACAGTCTATGTGGGAACTCCATTCACCAATGTAGATCATAATCTATATATAAAAACTGTCTTGGAGAGTATCTTGAGACTCATTGAGATTAAATGATTTGTCCAGGTTCACAAAACTAGCAAGGGTCAGAACCATGGTTTAAACCCATGTCTTTCTGAGCTCATGTCCATTATACCTGTTATACCATACCAAATATCTATTATTGCTACTACTATTGGTATCAATAAAGATAATAATCATATTTTTTATGTTTATAGTACTTTAGAAATTAAAAAAAATACTAAATCATTTGATGCTCACAATGGAGGAAGGGGAGTGTATGCATTTATTCTTTTCTTTTTTCATCAAGACAATCAGGTAAGTGACATGCCCAGGGTCACAGTGATAGTAAATGTCAAGTGTCTGAGACTGGATTTGAACTCAGGCCTCCTGACTCCAGGACTGGCGCTCTATCCACTGTGCAACCTGGCTGCCCCATATGCATTTATTCTGCTATTTTATAGATGAGAGAATTAAATCTCAGGCAATTTAAGTGGCTTGCCTGTGTGCCCTCAAATAAGTTGCAGTATTAGACTCTGTCAATGTTCTTTCAATGTTACCATATTGCCTCGGGGTGGGGGAAATCTAAGATGGAGATTTTTCTCTGGTAAATACTGATAAAATGTTCATCTGATTTTCTCTCCTTTTGAAATAGGAGTTTGTGTTCTGTGTCTCCCAGACAGGCGATCCTTTGTTCTCAAGTATTCCATTCCAATATACCTTTCCCCTTTGAAAAGAATCTCTCCCTTTCTCCCATCCGAAACAGACAAGCCAAATAATTACATATCACATCACCCATCAGTGGTCTGACTAGGTAAAGAATTTATCCTCTATATTAGGTGGGCTGGGGGAAACCAAAACAAACAAAAATGGCTGAAATTTCTTTTGTGCTAAGAGGATATGTACCACTTGAATGACAGTAGTGAATTGTGATTATTTAGAAGTTTTATTTCATATGAACTTCTCCTTTATGTAAAATAAACACACATCGGCCCACATTCCCCAACAAGAAATGTTAGCACTAACTGCTGGTTGTCAGTGACAACAATCAGATTTAATTGTTCATCCTGACATACTCTGGCACTCTATTAAACGCAGATTACTCCAGATTGAATAAATGAATAAGAATGATGCTGGGCCATCATTCTGAATACATCAGTGGAAATAATGAATTACATCATCAGCTCATGAAAATGCAGAAAGGACTAGAGGAGGTCAAGAGCTTGTTATAATTTCATGTTGTCCATTTCTGCCTCAGTGTTCTCAAACCCAATGTGTTATGTATTATATCTTGTGGAAGAGGTCAGATTCCTTGATTGGTTCTTATTTAGATATTTTAATATAGCTTGAGTATAGCATTCAGTAAATGCATGAGAGTTTTTTTCCCCTCACATATGAATTATTAAAAGGTACACTGTAGACAATGTTATTAACAGAGTTTTATTCAATAACATTTCAGTTTCAAGAGTTTTCATTTTTTCCTAACAAGGAAAAGTAACTAAACAACATGCTATTCAATTATAATAACGCGTTGCCCTCATACATAACCTTATTATAGAATTCGGAATAATGAATGTAAGTATAAGGTAATAAGATTTC
The DNA here is from genome assembly GCF_028583685.1 of Petaurus breviceps papuanus. Taxonomy (NCBI): domain Eukaryota; kingdom Metazoa; phylum Chordata; class Mammalia; order Diprotodontia; family Petauridae; genus Petaurus; species Petaurus breviceps. The sequence continues at coordinate 6,255,578 of NW_027187325.1, read as the reverse complement.
CTTTTCCTTTACCAACAACTTTCAAAACTTTTCTTGGGGGTTGTAGTGGGTGATTGTGAAGCACAGAATCTAGTTCCATTTTAGAGAGGAATTGTTCTAAGAAGGTTCAGCAACCTTTCTGGGTTGATCTTAAGTCCCTAATATCACGTGACTTTTCTTAAATGTTATCAATATACCAATGACCTGGGAAGATATCTTGATGCAGTGGTAAAAGCACTAAGTTTGAGGTAAATTTCTTGGTTCAGTCCCAGGTCTGCCCCTTACTACTGTGCAACTTAGACCAAGTCATTTAGACTCCCTAAATCTTAATTTTTTCATCTAAAATGGACATGATGACTTCTGAGGTCCCTTACAAGTTCTAAATCTGTGATTGTCACTCAACTAGTATTAATTGAGAACCTGCTATCTAATATGTGCCAAATGCTTTGCTAAGCAGATACAAAGAAAGAAAAAAACTTCCCTTCTCTCAAAAAGCTCACAGTCCTTTAAATGACAAAGGTAGTCCATGCCAAGTGGTTATGAATCCACGAATGGGCAAATCTTTATAGGTGATGGTGTGATATGTTAAAAAGGGCCCTTCATTAGTGTAATGTAATACCAAGCAAAGGCAACTTCCCAGGTTCAAAATACCAGCATAGGTGCTCTCTATTTTATTCAGTGACAAACCCAGAACAGAGAAGATCAAAACATGACATCATTCAAAATACAGCATTTACTAAGTGTGATTAAATAATCTCCAAGTACTACCCCACCCCAGGATCTTCCAATCATTCAATCAATTACAAAGTCTCTGTTCTAAATACTTCTCCACCCCTAGGCTATACCTTAATTAAGTCCACCACAAAGCCCCTCTTCTCAAATGGAGATTAGTTTCCAAACATAAGTAAAATACATTCATTTGCTCAACCATAGAACACAAAAAGGTCAAAAGTTCCCTACCCCTGGATCACAATTGAATCTACCCCAGAGTTACATCAAGTTTAAACACAGCACTTAATACCCAAATGGAGGTCTTTTCTTCATCTTGACAGAGGCAAGTTCTCAGCAATCTTAGTTCCTGGAGAGACAAGGCTTAGCAAGGCCATAAGATACATTGCCAGTCCCTTCATGAATTTATCCTCTGTCTGTAGAACAGCCCTAGAACCCTTGAACACATTAGCAAAGCCCTCTCCCAGGATTTCTGTAAACATACAACAAGAAAATCCTTCTTCAGGGCTTCTGAACCAACAGAAAGGCTCCCAGACCCCTGCAACAACAGTACTGTCCCTCACCAGTGGACAGTATTCATTCTGTCTGCAGGACAGTCTCCAGACCCCTGCAACAACAGTACTGTCCCTCACCAGTGGACAGTATTCACTCTCTGTCTGCAGGACAGTCTCAGGCCTTCTTAGCGAACAGCCAGGTTCCAGGACTTCTTCAACAAAAGGACAGTCTTTCACCAGTGGACAAATCTGGCAAAATAACATCAAAACAGACAGACAAAGTACCAGCAAAACAGCCATGTCTCCTCAGTCCTTGGCAGCTCAGGGGGCAGGTCTCAAAAGTCCAGGGCAATTCAAAGCGGCCACCAGCAATTCTCTTAGTCTCTCTCTCTCCACGAGGTGCTGCTACCAAAAAAAAGATCTTCCGCCTCTCTCTTGTGTCTCCAAATCTACATCACCAGCTCCTCCCAATTCAGGACTTTCTTTTCACATCAACAAGCCCATCCCACAGGTGGGATTAACAAACTCTGGGTTTTAACACAATCAATTTGAAAACCAAGCCAATACAGGGGAATCTTTAATTGCCATTACTATCACAATTAGAAGTCATAATTTTAGAATTTCTAGTACTAAAACTTGATGTTTTGTCTTAAGGAAGTCATTTCATTTCCCTGGTCCTTAATTTTTTCATCCATCAAATGCCATAAAACCTTTTATCCAGCCAACATCTGCCTTTCCCTCACAGGGCTGTTTTAAGAATGAAATGTGATCCTTGTATTTTGAATACACCTTAGAAAACATATCCTTGAAAAGACATAGTTTTAGAAAATGCAAAGGCATTTGAGAAATGCAAGGTATTGCTATTTCCATCACAGCAACCACTCATTCATCTAACAGCTTTGGGAAGAGAGATTTTCCATACAAATGAAGTGAGTTTTCCACACAAATGAAGGCTCCCTGTTGATAACAAAATTATTTGTTTTCATTTTTATCATTTGGGGCAGAAATCTCTATTCATTTGCATTTCCATGCTTTAGTGAAGACAGAATACTAAACATTATTTAACCTTTCTGGATAACTCAGAAGCTGGGTGACAAATGATTTACTTTTGCTACAATACATATTTGAGTTGTAGTTTTATTTTCATACTATCATCTCTTTTTCAAATATGGAAAGAGCAGAAGTAGTTTATACACCTCACATTATACCATGGGAATAATGTGGGTAGGGCTGGCAGATCAGAATGGCAGAACCTCTATATGCTATGACAAAGGTCTGATTCTAAACACTGAAATAACTTCACCAATAACTGATCTAAAGAGAGACTTGGGAACCTATTCCAATATTGAAATAGAAATGTGAAAAATACAAGAGACATCTAATATGATCTCTATAGAAATTTATACTCTTTAAGTATAAAGGCTAAAACACCAGTTTAATTCCTATAGAATTATAGCTCCTTGAAAATAGGGCCTTCTTGCATTTGTTTAGTGTACTTTTGTGTCCCTGGTACAACAGTAAATGCTTAAAGAGTGCTTTTTGATGGAATGAACAATTTAGTATTTTTACCCTAGATGCCCAGCTTAGTACCTGACAAATACTGAAGAAATTTATTAAATGCTTGTTGACTCATTAAATCCAGTGAATTTGTTTTTTTAAGGGAAAAATTCATTCAATATAACTCATATTTATAAAGCATTCAGTATGTGTCAAATTCTGAGTTAGATGTTGGAAATAAAAAGACTGAAATAAAACCATCTCTTCCTTTAATTAGCTTACATTACTTAATTCAGGCAAACAACCTAGTATTTTGGGAAATTACATTGATCAAATAAAAATACTTTTAATATGAAACTTAATGTCAACATTTTTCTTTTCATTAAAAAAAATTCCTTCCTTTGTAGGTCAGAGATAAAGAAGGTGACCCTTGATAATGTTATTGTCCTTAAAAGTTCATTTCATAGAGTTTCTGGAAATGTTTGAAGGAACCCACCAAGGTGTCATTACCAAAAAAGAGGCTTCCTTTCTATTTTTTCCTGCACTTTGAAAGTGCTACTCTACTCACCAAGGAGTAAGAAAGCTACATAAAGCTGTATGGGTTATTCAGCCTCAAATTTAACTGTTGCAGTAGATGAAATGCTCAACTTGGAACCAGGAAGAGGCAAATGCAAAACCTGGCTCACAGGCTTAGTAGCTCTACAATGCTGGGCCAACTAATTTCACCTTAGTGATGTGAGAAGATTCACATCTCAGACTCAATTTCCCTTATCTGCAACGTGAGGGCTGAATGAACTTTAAGCTCCTTTTCTAATAGTTCTTAATCTATTCATTTAGGGAATGCAGAGGATCTCAGGTTTTCTTTACTTTGTGTGCTATGATTCCATCCAGAACAGGATACAACTAGACCTTTAGAAGTTCTTTCATAAAGAAATTTCCAGAGCATTTTAGATAATTGTCTATGTGGTGCACTTCCCTTCTTGGTCAAAAAATCAGAAATACCTGTCTTAGAAGTGTGATCTCTTTGGGTTGAATGGTGAAGGAACAGTAGTCAGAACATCTGGGTTTAAATCCTGCCTCAGATTTACACTGACTTCAAGTTATTTAAACTCAGAGGTTCAGGGATCTCTTTGCGAAAATATGGATAATAATCCTTATATTTTAAAAATCACTGGTTTGTTTTGAGATAAGTGATTTGTAAGGCTTATATTATAGTATAAATGTAAACAATGTTATTGTTACTTCTACTTTTAAGTATCACAGTAAAAAAGTCAAATATCTTAAAGTTTAAATATTTAGGCCCATACCTTAGCTAGAATTTACTTATAGAGATGAAAAAACCAGGGATTTCATAAGGCTATGGAGGAAAAGAACCTAGGATAAACATTTTTTAGGAGGCAGAGGAAGGAAAAGAGCAAAAAGTTGGCACTCTGAAAAGATGCTCCAGTGGGTGCAGGATAAAACATGGGAAGTAAGAATGGGGGTCACTTTACGTCTAAGGAGAGAAAATCATTAGAAAGTGATGAGAGCAACAGAAAATGGTAGTACTAAGGAGATATTTCTCCATTTCATAATTTTTAATTTATTTTATATTTATTTATTTTTTAAAGCAATTGGGGTTAAGTAACTTGCTCAAGATTACATGGCCAGTTATTTCTGGGTGTGGTGCTAAGTATCTGAGCCTGGATTTGATTCCCCAGGTAATCCCGACACTGGAGCCAGTGCTCTTACTCGCCGAGCCACCTGGCTGCCCCTCCATTTCATAATTTTGATTTGGACTAGTGTACAAAGGCTTGTTTGGGTTCTACAGATCTATTATGATAGTGGTTGCTGGTTTAAATCTTATTCAAGGGATATTTATGATGACATTCTCTCACTTTGAGTAGAATGTCCCACAGAGCCATATTTCTTTTCTCCCTCATCCAAAGTTCATTATTCAGTGGTGACCGCACCAATGTGTCCAAAATAGATTGACCTCAACCTTACTTCCAAATCCCAGGAGACAAATTTCCATTGGGAATTATATTAGCTGAAGGTAGCTCTGTGTGCATTCTTACCAAATGAAATCATAAAGGATTTGACATGAGAAATCAATGCATCATTAAGATTCTACATTCTTATATACCCAAATGAGTAAATGCAAAAGTTGTACTGCTCAGAAATCCATTAGCTCACCCACATCTTATATGCCATACATCGACATGTCTCATTGAACAATCTAACTCGTCCTCGAAAATAACATATGGGTGAATTAATGTCCCCATGAAACCTTAAGTTCCATAGTTCCGGACTTGGGTGTGTTTGAAATGGAAACCATAATGTTTCATTAATGTATTTTTTGCATTAAGACCCCCTTGAAAGCTAAATACACCTCCATCTCAACTGCTTTTATAGTTTGCACAGAAATAATTCAAGCAAGTTAGAGTTTTTGAAAAATAATATACCACAAGTATATTTTTTTTAAAAGTGTATTAGTGACTATCACTAAGAATAATCATAATCTCATTTAACATTTTTTTCATTTATTTTCATGATGGCTTATGGGCAGTTTTCCCTCTACTCTGAAAAGTCCATGTACTGTTCTCAACAATTTTTTTTTCAGAGACATTTTCCACTTAATTTATTAGACATTTTCGACTCTCTTTTGGATTATTGAGATTTGAGAGAAGTCTGAACTCTAGGACACTGCATAATACATATAATTCTTTCTGGTATAATCCATCACTGGAGTGATCTTTTCCTACCTCATCAAGGTCATCCTTTTTTTTTTTAATACTGGCATTCTTTTAGTGACATTGTATGGCTGCAAATCATAAATACCAGCCTTTTAAGAACAAAAATTGAGGATCATCCAAAGGCCAATGGAAGGGTATATGATGGGCACCAGCAGGTTGTATTATATCAGATGAGAAATTTCACAGAAGTTGCATAAAGAGAAATATATGACCAGAGCAAAAATGAACTGGATAAATTCAAGGGTTAACTAATAGATGGGGCTTCAACAATATGCACTCAATGTCAGGAGACCTAGAGAAAGTCCAACTCCATCTCAGTAGGTCACAATGTAGAAAATTTCCTTAATGAAATAGAAGGGATGAGCTGATACAGTTGTTACCATTTCCATAGCTGGAGGGTTTGTTTATGTGGGTTAGACCAGAAGTTTCTATGTATCAATTCCTCTTGTAGCCCCTCCATTTTAGACCTTCCATAAAATGGCCTTACCCTACCTATGCAAGCTTGTTTTCATTAATTATTAATTAATAAGGACAGTTCATTCTATTAATTGTTATCTGCAAAGTTATACATTATGTTGTCCGCTCTCATCTCCTCTGCCTGCCTGTTTTCATACTTCCTAACAACTCTGCAACATTTCACACTGTTCAACACCTTTATTTCTGGGCTACTCTTCATTCTTGGTTTTCATGCCTATTCTTTCTTGGTTCTTCTTCAATTAGTTTGGTTATTCTTTCTTAGTCACATTTGCTGGATATTCATCCTTTCTTTGTCCTCTATAAATACGAGAGCCCCTAAGGCTCTGTCCTAGATTAACTCCCCTTCCACTTTCTCTCAATTCTTTGTCACTTGGTGATCTTATCAGCTAAGATGCATTTAATCATCATCTTTTAAAAATATTTATTTGCTTTTAACATTAATTTTTTAATTGCAAGTTCTCAATTCCTTCACTCCCTCCAGCCACTCTACCATCCATTAAAAAAGCAAGCAACATGATAGCAACTTTACATGTGAAATCATGCAAAACAGATTCCCATATTAGCCATGCTGCAAAAAAAAGGCAAGCAAACTAAAGAATTTTTTAAAAATATATTTCAATTTGCATCATGTTTATCCATTTTCTCACTGTAGAAAGATAAGTTTTTTCAACATGAGTCCTTTGGAATTATCTTAAATAATTGTTTTAATTAGAATAGCTAAGTCTTTCAAAGTTAACTATCATTAGGATATCGCTGTTACTATGTATAATGTCCTTCTGATTCTACTCACTTCACTTTGCATCAATTCATACAAAAGTCATTCCAGGTTTTTTTGAAACCATCCTGCTCCTGGTTTCTTATGGCATAATAATATTCCATCATAATCATATACCACAATTTGTTTAGCTATTCCCCAACTGATGGGCATCTGCTCAATTTCCAATTCTTTGTTCCCACAAAAAGAACTGCTGTAAATATTTTCGTATATAGGAATTATTTTTCTCTTTTATTATATCTCTTTGGGTTACAGAGCTAGTAGCGAAATTCTTGGGTAAAAGATCATATACAACTTTATAGCCCTTTGGGCATAATTCCAAATTGCTCTCCAGAATGGTTGGATCAGTTCACAATTACACTAACAGTGCATTAGGATCCATTTTTTCCATATCCCCTCCACTATTTGTCATTTTCCTTTTCTGTCATGTTAACTGATTTGATAGGTATAGGTAGTACCTTGGAAGTACCTTAATTTGCATTTCTCTATTTTTGTGAGACTATTGATAACTTTAATTTCTTCTTTTGAAAGTTCTCTGATTATATAATTTTTTTTTTTTACAATTTATCACTTGGGGAATGCCCCCTTTTTAAAAAATAAATTTGACTCAGTACTCTATATATTTGAGAAATGAGGTCTTTATCAGAAAAACTCACTCTAATCATCTCCTCCCACATTTTCTACTTTTCTTTTAATTTTGGCTACATGGATTTTGTTTTGTACAAAACCTTTTTAATTTCATGTAATCAAAACTATCCCTTCTATTTCCCATGATTCTCTTTACATGTTGTGTTGTCATCATCTTTTTCTTTATCCGTAGATCTGAATATTTTCCCTGCTCCCCTAATTTACTTATGATGCTACCTTTATTTAAATTGTGTATTAACTTTGACTTCATCTCAGTATGCAGTGTGAGATATTGTTCTATGTCTAGTTTCAGCCAAATTTTGCTCAAATTTTCTCAGCAATTGTTTTGTCAAACAGTGAGCTTTTCCCTAAAAGGTTTGAATCTTTGGATTTATCAAATACTAGATTGCTATGGTCATTTACTAGTGTGTGTTGTATACCTAATCTATTCCATTGACCCATCACTCTATTTTTTTGCTTTTTGGAGGGTAATTGGGGTTAAGTGACTTGCCCAAAGTCACACAGTTTTTGTGTCAAGTGTCTGTGGTCAGATTTGAACTCAGGTACTCCTGACTCCAGGGCTGGTGCTCTATTCACTGCGCCACCTAGCCACCCCCCCCACCCCCAATTCTATTTCTTAACCATTACAAGATTGTTTTGATGATTACCATTTGTAATATAGTTTGAAATCTACTACTACCAGGCTGCCTTCCTTAACATTTTTTCCCATTGATTCTCTTAACAATCTTGACTTTTTCTTTGAGAATAATATTGGTATTATTTTTTCCAGCCCTATAAAATCATTCTTTGGTTGTTTGATTGTTGTGGCACTTAATAAGTAAATTCTCTAAGGTAGAATTGTCATTTTTATTATATTGGTTCATCCTCCCCACGAGCAACTAATTTTTCTCCAACTGTTTATATTTGTCTTTATTTGTGTGAAAAGTGTTTTCTAATTGTGCTCATGGAGTTCATGGATTTGTCTTAGCAGGTAGACTCTAAAGTATTTTATACTCTTTGCATTAATTTTAGCTGGAATTTGTTTTTCTGTTTCTTCCTGCTGGGTTTTGTTGGTGGTACATAGAAATGCTAGTGATTTCTGTGGGTTTGTATTATATCCTGCAAATTTCTTAAAATTAAGTGTTTCAACTAACTTTTTAGTTGATTCTTCTAATTCACTAAGTATACCATCATATCATCTGAAAAGAGTAATAGTTTTGTATCCTCATTGCCTGTTCTTATTCCTTCAATTTAATTATTATATTGTTGCAGATGATTTCCAAATCTATGTATTCAGGCTTGCTCTTCTGAGCTCTAATCCCACATCACAAAATACCAATAGTATATTTTTAATTACATGTCCTTAGGCATTTCAAACTCAACATTTTCAAAATCTCAGTTTTACTCATTGTCTTTGCTTTCAAATCTCTCCTCCAAACGTCCTTCCTGTCAAGTACAGCATGGTTGTTCCAGTCACCCAGGTTCACAACCTTGTTGCCATATTTAAGTCTCCTATCTTGCTTCACTCTACCCTTCACATATCCAATGACTTTCTGAGTTTCATACTTTCTTCTTCTACAACATTTATCATACACACACACACACACACACACACACACACACACACACACACACACGCTCTTTTTTCTTCCCACAAAACTACTGTCCTAGTTCTGGCCATTATTACCTCTCCCCTAAATTAATTGGATTCTCCGCTACAAGTCTCTTCCAACTTCATCTTCCACACAGCTGCCAAATGATTTTCATAAAGCACCGTCCTGACTGTATCACTCTTTCTTCCTATTGAAAACAAACTCTAGGGAGTCCCCATTATCTCTAGCTTCAAATATTAGCTTCTATGTTTGCCATTTAAAGTCCTTTACAGCCTGAGTGCATTCTATCTTTCCTTTTTTTCTTACATATTGTCCCTCTCTGTTTACTTGATGATCCATCTTTCCTGATGAGTTTGTTGTTTCTCTCACAGGACACTCTACTCATATTGTACATTTTTCTTGACTGTCCCCTATGATTGAAAGCTCTCTTTCCAATGCTTTCTTTCTAAATGCTCTCTTTCTTTTTGGCTTCTTTGAAGACTCAGATCCAACAGCTCTACCTCTATTTACCCTATTTACCAGTGCCTTCCCCTATAAGACTCTCTTTTATGTCCTTTGTTTTTCTGTTGTATTTAATCTTAATATATTATAATATAATAATTTAATAATAATTATATGGGGAAACTGAGGCAAACATGTTAACACTTAACCATGTTTGCCTCAGTTTCCTCAACTGTAAAATATGCTGGAAAAGGAAATGACAAATCATTCTAGTACCTTTACTCCAGCAACCCCAAATGTGCTCATGAAGAAGCAGCCACAACTGAAAATGACTGAACAACATCAAGCCAATTAGCTTATCTTCTCTTCATAAAATTATGTATTAATGGAATGTTTTGTGAAAACTTAAAAAGGGAGAAAGTGTTTAGAAAGAAGCAAAATGGGCAATTAGGTTGATGGATTAGCTAATGACTGCTAGGGTGAAAATTATAAGATGATGGAAATAACTTCATGAAAAGTAAATAAATACTAAGCTAGAAGATTTTATTTAAGATTCATAGGATAAGGTAGAAGTCACTAGTCCGATGTTTCTGTTCTAACAGGGAAGTTCCAGGCACTTTGAGCTTTGAAATGTTTTTAGCACCACAAATAGCAAATATAGTAGCTGGAGGTAAGATAGAAACAAGAAGCCAAAATCCTGACCCTTCCACTTGGCAATGGTGTGACTTGAAGTGTCCCCTGACCTCCTGATAATCAGTTTCTTCATCTGTAAGATTAGAGGGTACAACTAGATAGCCTCTGAAGTCTTTTTTCTAGTTCTACATGGTTATCCTATGATCAATGACCATTCCACCCATTTCAATGACCAGTGGAATAGGAATAGTCATACATTGCAAAGAAGAGCTGCATGGAACAATTACTGGAAGAATCCTTATTATCTTCCCCCCCCAAAAAAAAAGAATCAGGGAGACAGTGAGAGGTTAAGTTAGGTTTGTCATATTAGAGATTTGATATGTTATTTCTGGGAGGAGTCTGCAGGAAAAAATGATCTTCTTTCACTGAAGGAGGCCACTGACCTTTAGTGTAACACAATTTTCTCAACTGTTAAAGGAGGATAGTAATGGCACCTGCCTCCCAGGGTTGTTGTGAGAATCAAATGAGATCCTATTTATAAGGCACTTAACACAGTGCCAGATACATAGTAGGCCCTTAATAAATGCTTGTTTCTTTTCTGAAAAACAAAGACACCAGGTGCATACACATGACTTTCTTAAGGAAGTTTAGAGAGTCAGGAAATAATACAACTGCATTCAACTGCTGTTGGCCATGTCAGATTTTTAGAAATGTAAACTAATTTTCACAAAACAGGGCAAATCACTAAAGGAACCTTTCAAGGAATCATTTTATAAGGCAACTCTTTCAAATCAATGATTATATCTATCCCTGTTAATGAAGATAACTGATTTTAATGATGAACTTGATAGGCAAAAACTTTATTAGACACACATAGAGAACAGAGAAGGAATAAATGCATATTCTTGAACAGTGGAACTCAATGTATACCTGAGCACTCCCTCAAAGTCATTCCCTTATTTACTCTGGATTTTTTCACCCTTAATCGACTACTACCCAAAACAACGTTAACAGCTATTTTTTTTTTTTTGCTGAGCTTTAAGGTGTCAGCCCTGGTAACAAATGACCAAAGAGCCACAGCAGCTCTGTAACTGCTGTTAAAGAGAGGGAGGGATGTAAGGAGGAAGAGAGAGAAAGAGACAGAGAGAGACACAGAGACACAGAGAGAGAGACACAGAGAGAGAGCTCACACAGATTATCAAACCCACAGTTAATTTTTAAAATAAAATAAAACAAATCAGAATAAAACAAAAGAGATAACAGTGGTCATAAGCAAAAAGCTTTATTCTGTTGGAGGAAAACTAGACATATGTTCTGGGGCCTCCTCTAGTAGGATTCTCACTTTAGTGAGGGTAAACCTCAATACCTCATAAACCTCAATATAACAATTCTGTAAGGTAGTATTATTACTATCAATAGAGGTATTATAATTCCCATCTTAATGATGATAAAATTGAGACAGAGGTTAAGTGACTTGCTTAGGGCCACCCAGATAGTAAATGACTATGAGCAGGATTTAGACTTGTCTTTTTGATTCAAAGTCTACTACTCTTTCTGCTTTAGCACCTAGTTGATTCTTAGTTTATTTTCTTATGGTTCACCTTTTCCCTAAAAGTAGGGGGAAAAATCCAACCTATTGTCAACAGGTAGTTCTAAATAACTGGATTCCAGTGAACTAAGATTTCATTCTATCATAGATCAAGATTGGAAGGAGTTTTAGAATTAATCTGTCCAGCATTCCCATTACATATCTGAGGAAAATGAGGCTCACAGAAATTAAATGACTTGGTTGAGCTGGGATTCAAGCATTTCCTGTGACTCAATGTTTAGCATTCCTTTGACTATACCATCAGTTTGTGAAAATTGAGGTTTGTTTGTGTTTTAAAGAGTAAAACTACAGGCAACCACTAGCAGACCACTAGAAGATTGGGTTTTAAGAATGAGAATGATATAGTGAAAACGGTATTAGATTTGGGGTCAAAGATCCTAGGTCCAAATCCTGCCTTTCATTTACTACCTGTGTAATCTTGGGTAAGTCACTTTGAACAGTTCTAGAACTCATCTTACAAATAAGGGCATTGTATTAGATGGTCTTAAATCTCTCTCTCTCTCTCTCTCTCTCTCTCTCTCTCTGTCTCTCTCTCTGTCTCTCTCTGTGTTTTACTCTCTTTCTCTTGCTTTTTGGAGGGGGGGAGGTAGGGCAATTGGAGTTAAGTGACTTGCCCAAGGTCACACAGATAGTTTTTGTGTTGTGTCTAAGGTCAGATTTGAACTCAGCTCCTCCTGACTCCAGAGCCAGCACTCCATTCACTGTACCACCTAACCGCCCCTTAAATATCTCTTCTTGGAGGTTCCAAATATATGAATCAAAGCTTGCTGGTTTTGAATTCATTTATATCAGCCATCCCCACATCTGTAAAATAGAGTTCCCTTTGCCCCTCCCACTGGCATGCCTTCCTGATTCAAAAGCCAGCACACGTTTCACACTGCTGAGTTGGAGGTAAATCCCTCCCTTGTTAATGAGCAGGGTTATATACTTCTTAGAGTAAAAATCTGAGTCACTTCTTAGGGTAGGAAATGAAACATGGAGCTTTCCACTGAGACTGTCTTTGACTTTTTATGGTTCACATGAACCCCTAGTCAAAGATGAACTCCTACATGGATTGTAAGGAATGTGGGAATTTGAATGGGAGGAACAGGGAAACCAAGAAATCTGCCATGCTAATAATCAGAAGCTAGAACAGCCTCTACTTATAGCCCTTTGAAATGATCTTTGCTCACTTGGAAAATCAAGAAATTCCCTAAGCCATGTACATCTATGCCAGGGGAGAATTGTGGGCTGTTGTTAGTAAGTGTCATAATTAAACATTTATAGACTGTAGGGAGAAAATGGTGTGGTACAAAATGCAGAATTAGATTAAATGTGTATCCTGCCTAATGGAAGTGTGTGTGTGTGTGTGTGCGTGTGTGTGTGAATGCTAGGCTTTAGCTAAAACTGGGAGAAGAAAATAGCTGTTACTTTTTTTATTAACTGAATTTGTCCTCACCACTCTAAAAAGCAAGTCAGGGTTCCTCCCCAATTGTTTTTGACCCCAGTGATTTCTTTGAAAATACCCACACCACCCACCTAACCCCAAGAACATGAATGCTTTTGATTAGAGAATAATTATTTACAACCTAGTCAGGTTTCAAGTGCCTTTTTTTTGTAATTAATGTAAATTCTTTGTCTTTGCTGATTTAGAGGAAACAGGGGAACACATGCACACTCCAATTAAAGAGTAAAGTTCTGATAAAAACAAAAGGCAGGGACTGAGAGAAGAGGGAATTGAGTACAAAAGATCCATAGTAGCCCCAGCCTATCACAAAGCTCCCTGGCACTTGGGCAGAGTTCTAGATGGTCTCTCAAGACATTCACAGTGGGAGCTTCTGTGGGTGTTTTCATTGTCACCTAAGGAGAAATAAGCAAGACTCAGCTGGGCAGTAGGCTGTTGCCTAATTACAACTGCCACACCACAGAGTTGTTTTCTTTGTAACTAAAGTACAGCAGATGCATTCTCTTTTCTTTTTCTCTCTTTATTCTTTTATTCCTTCCTTCTTTTCTTTCTTTCCCATCCATCCTTCCTTCCTTCCTTTCTTCCTTCCTTCCTTCCTTCCTTCCTTCCTTCCTTCCTTCCTTCCTTCCTTCCTTCCTTCCTTCCTTCCTTCCTTCCTTCCTTCCTTCCTTCTTTCCTTCTTTCCTTCCTTCCTTCCTTCCTTTCTCTTTGTTTAATAAAGAAAACTAACTAAGGGGGACTTGCACTATGTATAATGGAACCACACGGTGTTATTCAGCTAAGAAGGTCAAAGGCCAGAGATGTAATGACCTATGTATCAGAGAGTAGCCTGGTAAGATATATACTTTTCCAGAAGCAAAGATCCATTCTAATTCCAGCTCTAAGATCTAATTAAATGACATTAGGGGAGATTTCAGACATTTTAGGACTATGAAATCCTTCATATTCTCTACCCTTAAGGACAAATCCTCCTTTCCTCTCCTCCCCAATCTTCAGGGTGTATGTTTGTGTGTGAGAGAGATGAAGAACAACCTGAATTTTATATAATAAAAACACTTCCTGCTCTTTTTAACCAAAATTTTTATTACTTTGTTACCACTCAATAAATTAAATACTTTTCCCTTGTCACTTTTCCCATTCTTTCTCCTATCCTGCCCTATTACATAGACAGCAGGTGGTGCAATAGAGCCTTGGGCCTGGAGTCAGGAAGATCTGAATTCAAATCCAGCCTCAAACATTTATTAGCTGTGTGGCCCTGGGCAAGTCACATGACCAGTGTCTGCCTCAGTTTCCTCAACTGTAAAATGAAGATAACAACAGGACCTATTTTCCTGTGTTATGGTGAGTTTCAAATGAGATCATATTTATAAAAAGTGCTTAGGATTCTTATGTAGTACATAGTAGATATTATATAGATGCTTATTCCCTTCTTTCCTTTCCCCTTATCCAAGTGAGCTCTAATTTGGCAAGTGATTGCCTATGAAGCATAAAGAAGAAGAAATCATTAAGGACGCATCATGTTCAAAGTTTCAGAAATTAAGTTCTGTGCTCTAAGTATCTAAGCTCTGCTTCCCTTCTGTTATGCTGTGCCCTCTAGAATTACCATCCTAACATGAGAAAGTTCCTCTTCATCCTCTATCTCAATCTCTGTCTCTTCCTTGCTTTTTATCTTTTGCAGGTCATCTCTAGCTTGGTGCCATTGCTGACTGCTCTTTCTTCCATACCATTAAAATACTGGGCAAAGAAGAAGTGCTGCTATTGATTATAGCAACTCTGGGGTTCCACCTGACACCCCAAACTTGGCTTATATAACAGAAAAGGAAAAAGACAAATGTTGGAAACATTGGGATATTAATGCAGTTTTGGTGGATTTGTGAACTCATCCAACCATTCTGGAGAGTAATTTGGAACTATGCCTGAATGGCAACCAAACTGTGCATAAACTTTGATCTAGCAATATCACTACTAGGTCTGTATCCCAAAGAGATCACAAAAAAAGAAAAAAATGAGCCGTATGTACAAGTTATTTATAGCAGTTCTTCTTGTGGTGGCAAAGAACTGGAAATTGTGGGGATGCCCATCAATTGAGGAATGACTGAAAAAAGTTGTGGTATATGAATGTAATGGGATATTATTATTCTGTAAGAAATGATGAGCAGGCAGATTTCAGAAAACAAAAACAAAAACAAAACATGAACTGATGCTGAGTGAAGTGAGCAGAACCAGGAGAATATCGTATATGGTAACAGTAACATTGTGCAGCAATCAACTATGATAGACTTAGTTCTCAGCTATACAGTGGCCCAAGACAATTCTAAGACTTATGATGAAAAATGCTATTCATATTCAGAGAAAGAACTGGTGTCCGAATACAAATTGAACTTTCACTTTTTTTTCCTTTCACATGGTTTTTTCCCTTTTGTTCTGATTCTTCTTTCACAATATGACTTAATATGGAAATATGTTTAACATGATTGTGCATATATAACCTATATCAGATTGTTTGGCCTCTTGGGGAGCATGGAGGGAAGATAAGGAGGGAGAAAAATTTGGAACTCAAAATCGTACAAAAATTAATACCAAAAGCTATCTTTACATGTAATTGGAAAATTTAAATACTATTAAGTACAAAAAAGAAAGGTGTTGTTGTCCTCCTAAATTTGCACTATATTGTCATGACTTTTCCTTTACTTTCATAATTCAACAATCTTTAGTCTGTTAGGATTTACTCTAAGAGTCAGGGGTGTGTGGGCAAATGCTTAACAACCAGCTCTCTGAAAAAAAAAAAGTTCACCTAATACACTTTTAAGTTTAATCCTCCTCATGAACATTTTCTGCATTGCTTTCTTAAATTTAGACAATCAATAAAATAGTAAATCTATTCCTAATTTATAGCATTTGCTAGTTTTTGAGGTATAAATTCTCAGATTGAAAATTTAACAGCTGGTTCTTTTTTTTTGTAGGAGGGAATGCAAGGCAATTGGGGTTAAGTGACTTGCCCAAGGTCACCCAGCTAGTAAGTGTTAAGTATCTGAGGCCAGAATTGAACTCAGGTCCTACTGATTCCAGGGCCAGTGCTCTATTCACTGCACCACCTAGCTGCCCCCAACTGGTTCTTACAAACCATTTAGAGGAGGCTCCAGCGTACCTCTATCACAATGCCGATCATACCATTGTTGCTGTCGACCTTGCTTTTCTCTTTACATGAAGTCAGTGAATTTCTTACAGTTTTCCCCTAAGCCTGGCTACTACTAATATACTTGGAAATTTGGACATTTATACTGAAACCTCTTTGAACAGTCTGGCTACTTACTTCATAAATCACCGTAAACTTCTGCTCTACCTCAGCTACACACAAATATACTCATAATTTAGCTTTCACCATTAGCTATTACACTGCTGTTTCTGTGATCTTATTCCTTGAAATTCTCTTCTCTAATTAAAAAAAAAACTTCATCATTCCCTCTTTCTCAATTCTCTTAAGCCTATTTTCCCAATACTCACTGTGAACCCCAGACCCTCCAACCTTCCTGTTACCCACGCCATCCCCTTTGCTCTGGCCTAATTTCCTTCATTTCATAATTTTGACCCCCTAGTTTATGAGTTGAGTTAGTAAATTTCATCTGTTTTTGAACACCTTGTTTTCTTATTCTTTCCCACAATTTTCACTCTGCCAATCCTAAATTTCGGGTGTTCTCTTCTGCCACAAACAATCACTATGTCTTCTTTACTATGTTTCTCAAACCACTATACAGTGCCAGAGAAAGGCATGTAGGGATGCTGAGTCTACTACAAAGTCATACCATAAAACTCTATTGGGTGATCACTGCTTCATAGCACTCCTTTTATGCGTTCCTGATTGACTTTATATGATACTTTCTATAGAGCTTAGTCTAAACTTTCTCCGTAAGCCAGTCTCACCTTCTGCCTCTCAGCAGATGTACTTGCCAACCACTTCAATGAAAAAATGAAGAAAATCATCACCACATCTCAAAACCCTTATGTAACATTTCCCATCCTCCCTGCATATCCTCTAGTATCTGAGGAAGCAATAGCTTGTCTCCTCAACAAGTTCATCTATTTCCTTGTTTGTGCCTTTGATCCTATCCCCTTAACCTTTTCTGTTTCTGTCTTCCTGTCTTGATCGCACTTTCCTTCCCTGTCTCTCTGTCTCTGTCTGTCTCTCTCATCATCCATTTTCCAAGTCTTAAGTAGAGGTATCTCCAAATATCCAGATATATTCCTATTTTTTTTTGCTTTCTCTCATTTGGCGAGTTCATCTGCTTCCACAGGTTCAATTGTAACCTCCTTTGCCTCCTTATTTCTACCTCCTCTCACCATTGATCTCTTAGAATGAATTGTGAACTGTTCCATATGATATTGTTATCATGTTGTCATTTTAAACTAACTCATCACATACAAAAGGGAACTCATTATTATATTCTTTAAACATAATTCTCATACAAACCTCCCTATTTCTTTTGGGTATTCTCTCATACAGTCACCTGAATTCTTAACTATTATATCCTTGATTGCGTGCTATCCCTCATCCCCCAAATCCTGCCTTCATCACATATCTTGGATTCACCTTCTTCTTTCCAGTCACATAGAAGGAAACCAGTTCAGGCTTATCATCTGCGTCTTCAGTCAGTAATATTTTTCTAAGTTGTTCTGTACATCTACTTTCATCCTAAACACTATTGCCAAAACACTCTCCCTAAAGCACAGATTTGACTATGCCACTGTCTTGCTGAAAAAAACCAAACTTCAGTGATTGACCTTAATATTAAAAGTTCTTAGACTGGCAGTCTGGAATCTGCAATCTGCCCACAACTGATCTTTCCAGTTTTATCTCACACAATAGCAGATGAGAGCAGTGATTTATTCTGTTATTAGAAGAATGAAGGACAAAAAAATTGACTAGCTACACTTCATCTCTCCAGTCTTGTTCAGAGAAACTGTACAGGTGATTTGCATGGACCAAGGCTCTGATGGTAGTTGAAATGAATTTACTCATCATAACCCAAAGAGCAGCTGGAATTTATATAGCAGAAAGCTGCCACAGGAGGGGAGGTGCTTGGAAAACATACACAATCCAAACATGAGGTCTTCTGCTGGCTTTTACTGGCTGGCTGAGTGCCACTATGGTTCTGATTCAGAAGAATTGAAATAGCCTCTAAGGTTATGGCTAAAAGATCTGAAGGAAATGTTTCCTTGTAGAGGAGATGCTTAGCAGTTATTAAGCTAGAAGACACTTGATAGATGCAATGGAAGATCACTGACTAGGTGCAGGGGAAAGGTTCCAGATGGGGTGCACCCATAGGAGTGTCATTTTGGATAATGTGATTTAGTGTGAATGAATTTGACTGAAGATTTTTCTCATCTTTGATTTTTCTGTTCAATTTAAAGGTCTTTTTCTTTGAACTAATGGACTTTCTGGTTGATCTGATAAAAGAAATATTACTTGTAGGTTTTTTCTTTCTGTGTTAGTGTTCTAAAACCCTTCTTTTTAATTATTTTATTTTCAAATTAAATACTAAAAATTTAATACCAAATAAGAAAAGAAAAAATGTATAAACTTAAATATTAAAATTTAAATAGAAAAATGGGGGAAAAAGCATTGCCATGTAAACAGTGCAATGTAAGAGAGGATTCAAAATATACCACAACAAATTTTCATTTCAAGAAAGCCTGTATAATAAGCACCACAAATTGTGTTCCAAGCTGTTCATCTCTTCTATGCTTCCTTTTAAGTTTTCTTTTGTTTTCTGCTGTCCACTTTTTACTTTGTTCTTTTTCCCTCCTTCCTTCCTGCAAGAAGGCTACAATTAAGTGGGGATACACACATATACATCACACATATATACACATAAATACATATACAGACAAACATATACATGCATACATATACACATATATGCAGTTACATACACACATATCCTGAGATATCTATAATCTTACTCATATATAGACATACACATTCATATGAATCTATGTAGGACTGTACTATACTCTTTGTCCTCTGTTTATCTGAGGGTGGAAAATGTCTTCTTTCATAAGTTCAAGTCTTTCCATATTTTCAAATTCTACCAATTTGACTTGAAATTCTTAAACCCCAAATTTTGAGTTAATGCTGACCCTCTGTTTTTCCTGGGACAACTTTCAGGGAGCCAAAAATTAAGGGAACATCAGGCCCCATTATTCCTTTTCATATGTTTTATTATTATTGTTCACATATATTAAATATAATATATATTTAATATAATACATATTCATATATTATATATAATATATGAATATATACTATTCATATGTTTCATTATATATTATTCTAACCAAACCATTCAACTCAGTTTCTCAAAGTGTTCATTTCATCTCCTCTCTCTGTTATTATGCACAGACTATCTCCCAACTTCGAATACACTTCCTTCTTCTCTTCCCACCAGACTCAGCCATCTCCTATAGGACATTTTCCCAGATTTCTCCCATTACTGTTCTCTCCTTCCTCAAATTACCTCGCATAGTCTTCTCTGTTTCTGTATGTTTGCTCTCCCTACAGGAACACGTAAGATGCTTGGGAGTTGAGAATGCTTCTTTTGTATTATGTTGTTATAATGATGGCTTTCAAATAAATAAGAAAAGGTACAAATGTTTATTAAGTAATTGCTGGGTGCCAGTGACCATGTTAAATACTTTATTATTATCTCATTTGATCCTAATAACCCAGAGATGTATGTGCTATTATTGTCCCTATTTTACAGTTGAGGAAACTGAGGCAGAAGGAGGTTAAGTGACTCATTTAGGGTGGCACAACTAGTAAATGCCTAGAGCTGGATCCTAACTCAGGTATTCCTAACTCCAGGCCCAGTACTCTGTCCTTTGGGCCACCTAGCTGCCTCTATAAGAGGTACTTAATAAGTAAGTAACAGATATCTAATAAATATTTTGTTGCTCTGAATTCTATTTCCCATCATCTCCCACTCTGAGTTCACCTGAAGTATGGTCCCAAATGTGTACCAAGTCCTCCTCAGCTCTCACAGTCTTGGCAGCATTGAAAAAATAATAAAATTAAACACTACCGACAATTGTAAATGGGTGCCACATCATCCTTTTCCGTACTTACTAGCTTCCTTCCTTTGATTATGTAATATTTCCACCTATTTCTGCATAGTTAATCCCAGCCTTTGAAGTCTTTCAGTCTCCAACCTTCTTTACTGAGCCTGAGTACTTTTCCAGTTCTCCATCTTTTCTCCTCTTTCTTCCAATCCATGTTCATCAATGTGGTAAATTCCTGGTGTGGAAATTCACTCCGCTTATATAGATTAGCGATTTAAAGTTGACAGAGGAATGGAGAGGATGTGACTTGCTCGTGGAAACAAAGCTAACAAATATCTGAGGCAGAATTTGAATTCATTTCTGTGATACCAGGTCCTCCCAAACAGGACTTATTTATTTTATTTCTTACACTTCCCATTAGAACTTTGTAAGGTAATCCTCTCCATACATCCCCTCTTACCAAGTTTGTGGTTCCACCCCAAAGTTTCAGTTTTTCCATGCATTACAGGGTGGGGAATTAGGCCTCTGGTATTTTTATTGTTGTGAAGATAAAATAAACTAGGGCATCTTAAATCCCTTATAAATGAAAATTCTCTTTATTATTATAGCATCTTTCTAACTCAGTCAGTGATAAAACTGCTCTCCATAATAGAAGACAATCTATCTCTGAGTGTTATCTTAACCTTCAGGGAAGCAGGTTAATCTTCAGCAAAGGAGTCTACAACTTTT
Source organism: Petaurus breviceps papuanus (assembly GCF_028583685.1). NCBI lineage: Eukaryota > Metazoa > Chordata > Mammalia > Diprotodontia > Petauridae > Petaurus > Petaurus breviceps. The sequence continues at coordinate 6,234,740 of NW_027187325.1, read as the reverse complement.
TAAGGACCGATACCTGCTCAGAGTGCATCCCCTCTGCCAAGTTACAATATTCTCTGTCAGTAAGCCTGTCAACTTCAGAGGTGCTGAGATTCACTGAGGATAAACATAGAAGAGTTCAATTATTTTCCCTGGCCTTATCAAAACTATCCAAATACCTTCAGGCCTCAAGAACTCTGGCAGAAATCTTAGGAGATTAGGCACTTGTGTTATAACTTAGAGATGTCCCACCTTAGAAATGTAAGCAGGACAGGAACCTAAAAGGAGAAAGAAAATGGATTATTTTTTTTCTTAAGTTAGTGAGACATTTTCTTTCTTTTGAATTATAAAAAAAACCTTCTTTTTGTGCCAGCTGAGCTGATTTTGATTTGGCCTGAACATTTTCACCTCTCAACAACTCACATGCTGTTTCTTGTCATAAGAGGTGTTTACAGGACTGAACTGAAATAGAGACAGCATACTGCTTCCCTCTGAGGACAGAGTGATGATGTGCTTCCTTAAAATATTCTTTGAAAACACGATTTATTTGAACAATTTTGCTTCAACTATCTAAACATTTCTTTGGGTACTAGTTCTTTGGAAACATGTTAGATGATAATAAATCCAAATGAATACAAGTGTAAGAGGGACTTCTTTCATATAATTAAACACTGAAGTCTTTACTTATTTTTAGTAGTAGACACAATTTGTCTTCTAATGACACAGATGTATTAATGGCACTGAACCATTGACATTTTCTTTCTTGATAAATTTTCAAAAATCTGTTTGTAGTTGATATACATTTTTTTGTTTCTTACATCACCATTTTATCCCATGTATCCCCCCCTCTTCTAGAAAGTCATCTTATATGACAAATAGTAATTTTTGGAGAGGAAAAAAATCAGCACAACTGATTGATACATTAAAAAAGTTCAAAAACATGTGCAATGTGTAACAGCTGTGGAACTCCTATATCCATGAAGGAATAGGTTAGGGGTGTCTTCTTATATCTCTTCATTTGAGTCCCATTTGATTTTTATAATTTTATTAAATATACTTCAGATTTTTGTGTGTGTCATTTTTTTTTCCATTTACATTTCTTGTAGTTATGGTATATATTGTTTTCCTAGTTTGACTTACTTCACTCTGATTTAGTTCTTATAGACCTTTCCATGGTTCTCTGTATTCATCACACACATTATTTCTTAGAACACAGTGATATGATATCCATGTATCACAATTTGTTTAGTCATCTCCCAAAAGATGGGTATCTATATTTCCTATTCTTAGCTATTACAAAAAAATGATTCTACAAATGTTTTTTGAGAATTCAGAGACATTTTCCTCATCAATGGCTTCTTTGCGGTATAACTTTCCTTTTCAATTCATCCCCCTTCATTTTCACCCACTCCTCTGTAGGCTTTTCTTTTTTGAAGACCACAGAAGTCATCTACCCTGCTTTGATAGACTTTGATCGGACCTTGGTGCAACACTCAGTGCTCTGTATCCTGCTCTTACCCTCCCCCCTGCTTTATGCACCTTCCTGTTTTGTAATATAATCCTATGAAAGAAACATTCACTTGTCAGCAGTGTGTTGCTACATTCTCTCCATGATGCCTCCTGTTTGTCTCTTCACTGTTACTTCTACCAAACTTATGCTTTCTACCCTCCCTCCTTTACCTTCTGAAAATCATATCCTCGTGGTCTCTCTGTTGTCATGTTGTTGCTGGTGCTGTCCGTGCTTCCTGTGTTTATTTACTCCACCTGCATTTCTGTCATTTAGGGTATTCAAGAGGCAAATAGTCTCTTAAATGCAGGTTTTCTTTCAAAAAATATTTCAAACTCTTTTTTATTATTGACCATCCATCTTTTGCCCTATATGCTTAAGCTCAGATTTGCAGGATGGATCAGCATGGACTACATGCTGAGTTCCATTGCTCTTGGAAGCATAATATTCCATCCCTTTCTCCTTTTTCTAGTGAGTGACGGATAGTCTTGCATTATTCAAATGTCCTTTCCTTCGGATTTGGAGGTCTTTCTCCTTATATCTTGCAGAACTTGTTTCTGAATTAAGTTATCAAATTTCATCACTATGTCTCTGGGAATTTGCAAAATTAGGATTTTTTCCTCCTTCTGGAGACAATCTGTGAAGTCTATTTTCTATGTTCAGAAATTCTGAGCAGTTCTCTTATATGATTTCCTTTATTTTGGTGTTAAGGTTTTTTTTTTTTTTTTGCCTTGTCATCTTCTTCTGGGAGACCTGTGAATCTCAGGCTGTCTGTGCATATTTTGTCTATGAGATCCATCTGTTTTACTTTTGTAGTGAGCATATTTTTTTTTTCTTCTCTTCTTGGTTGTCCTTCACATCTATGTATTTGCTTTCCTAATCTATTTTCCACTATTTTGCTTCTTTGGTGAGGTTTGCCATTGAAGACTCAAGATTTTTTATTCTATTCATTATTTTTGCTATGCAGGATGCAAATTTTGCTCTCATAATTCTTATTTCTCTTTTAAACCACTCAGGAACAATGTGTTGTGGTTTCTGTTCTGCTGCCACTGTTTTTTTTTACTGTTGATTTATCTGTTTATGTTCTAGGTCTTTGAGTTTTCTTTCTGAAATCTTTGATGCTTTCAGTCTCTCCTGTCCCTTTATCTTCCTTATAACTCACTTCTTGATTCCTCCCCAACCTGAAGTTTCCTTGGAGGCTAGATCTCAAAGAATCTCAGTCTCCTCCCACACTGTGCAATTCACGGTTCATCAGCCTAAATCCAAGTCTATTAGTCAGTCCAACTGTTTTTAAATAGTCAGAACTGACCCTGAGTAGATGCTATGTTTTTTTTTTCCTTCAGGCTTGGCAGAAGGATGCATAGCACCCCTCAGTTCCACCTCCCCATGCACAGTGTCCTGTTTGGGTGACCTGTTCCATTCCCTCTGTTCCTCAATTTTCTGGACCAATCTGAGAAGTTCAGAACCTGTTTGCCTTGGCATGAATAGTTCAGTGCTTTCCAGCCCTGGTGCTTCTGGGTTGCTGCTCCTAGCAGGCTTTTGCTTTCAAAGGATTGTGGCCAAGATGACAGTTAAGACCTGAGCAAACTTCCATATCTTAAAGCCAAATCTCTGTGAAAATGGAAAGAGGAAGAGGGAGTATTTGTACAGAGTGAGGTATGAATGTAAACCTGTGTTGAGTACTTGGGTCTGCTGGTGCAACCTTGCAACTGGGAGTATAGGAGGCAGGGGAGAGGTTTTTGGGTGAACTAAATGTCAGTGAGCTTCATTCTCTGCATTTTGTGGTGGGGTTTTACCCTTATTTTAGGTTCTGAATTTCCTGGCACATGAAGGCAGCAGAAGTTGCTTTATCTTTGGTGCATAATTTCTGTTTAAAACAATAGAATAAATTCAAAAGAACATAAAAAAGAAGAAAACATGAAATAATTAATTGAAAAACAACTGACCTGGAAAATAGATTGAGGAGAAAAAATTTGAGATTTATTGACTTATCCAAAATCCATCATCAAAGAAAATGCCTATGGATCATATTTCAAGAAATCAATGAAAACTGCCTTAATATCCTAGAAATAGAGGGTAAAATAGAAATTAAAAGAATCACCCATCACCAACTGAAAGAGATCTCAAAATGAAAATTCCCAGGAATATTATAGGTAAATTCCAGAACTCCTAGGCCAAGGAGGAAATGTTTCAATCTGCAAGAAAGAAATCATTCAAATATCATGTATCCAGAGTCAGGATCACACAAGATTTAGGATCAACCCTTGGGATATAATATTCTAGAAGGCAAAAGAGATGGGATCACAACCAAGCCAAACCTATTCAGAAAAACTAAGTACAATTATCCAAAGGGAAAATATTTAATAAAATAGAGGACTTTCAAACATTCCTAATGAAAAGACCAGAGCTGAATAAAAAATTTGACTTTCAGATATAAGCCTCAAAAGATGCATGAAAAAAGTAAACATGGAAGAAAAATCATAAGGGATTCAATGAAGTTAAGCTATTTACTTTTCAAAATGAAAAGAGTATACCGGTATCCTCTTTGAAGTTAAACATTATTAGCATGGTTGAAATGATTCTACATAGAAAAGGATGCAAGACTGAGTTGATTTTATTCAGATGATGTAGAAAAAGAAAGCTGATATATGAGAAAGAGGGATGTCCTGGGAGAAGAGTGAATGGAGAGGAAAATTGGAGAAAATTTTCTTACATAAAAGAGGGACCCAAGGTAGAGCTTTTACAGTGGAAGGGAAAATGGTGGTGAGGGTGTTGGGCAATGCTTGAACTTTACTCATATCAAAATTGGTTTGAAGAGTGAAGACACATATAAAGAGCTGCAATAGAAATCTATTTTATTCAACAGATAGGTAGGATGGGAAGGGGATAAGAGGAAGGAGAGGGATGAAAGGGAGGGCATGTAAAAAAGGCAGTGGTCAGAAGCAAAAGAGACCTTATAGGAGGGACAGGATGAAGAGAGAGAGGGTTAAATAGAAGAGAATAGGATTGAGAGAAATACACAATTAGAAATTATAATTGTGAATGTGAATGGGATGAATTTACACCTAAAAAAGAAGCAGGTAGCAAAATGGATTAAAAACCAGAATTCAACCATATGTTGGTTACAAAAACATATGAAACAGATAAATACAGAGTTAAAATAAAGGACTGGAGCAGAATCTATTATACTTCAGCTGAAGTAAAAAAAAAGGCAGGGGTAGCAATCATGATACAAACAAAAAGCAAAGATATATCTAATTTAAAAGAATAAGCACCAAAACTACACCTTTCTAAAAGGCACCATAAACAAAGAAACATCAATTACATGTGCACCAAATGGCATAGCATCCAAATTCTTAGAAGAAAAACTCAATTAATTACAGGAGGAAATATACAGTAAAACTAGACTAGTCATGAGCTTCAACTATACTCTCTCAGAGGTAGATAAATCTAAGTATAAAATAAATAAGAAAGAAGTGAAGGAGATGAATAGAGTCTTTAAAAAAATTAGATAAGATAGAACTCTGGAGAAAACCAAATGAGAATTGAAAGATTACCCCTTCTCCTCAGCAGTACATGGTACATTACAAAAACTGACCACGTATGGGGGCATTAAAACCTCACAATAAAGTATAGAAAAGCAAAAATATAACATGCCCCCTTTTCAGGCCATAATGCAATAAAAATTACTTTTAATATGGAACCACAGAAGCATAAAATCAAAGCTAACTGGAAGCTAAATAATCTAATCTTAAAGCAGTGGATCAAGGGAAAAAATCATAGAAGCAATCAATAATTTCATGAAAGCAAATGACAACAATGAGACAACATTCCAGTATTTGAAAGATGTGGCTAAAGCAGTCCTTAGGGAAAAAATATATATTTCTAATTTGTACATCAATAAAAGAGAGAAAGAATAGATAAATAAATGGATATGTAATTTGAAAAACAGAAAAAGAATAAATTAAAAAACTAAATATCAATAGATAATAAAATTGAAAGTAAAAATAAAAGTATTATATTAAACTTGGAGATAGTTTTGTGAAAAAAATATATAAATTATTCATTTTTTAAAGAAAGAATAAAACCAAATTATCAGTATCAAAAATGAAAAGAGTGAATGCACCATCAATGAGGATAAAAATGATGCAATTATTAGGAGTTATTTTGCCCAATTATATGCTAATGCAACTGCCAGTCTAAGTAAAATGGATGAATATTTACAAAAATATAAACTGCCCAGGTTAACAGAATTAGAGACAGAATACTTAATCATATCTTAGAAAAAAGAAATTGAATCAAACATTTAAGGGACAATTAATGCCAATACTGTATAAACTATTTGCAAAAGTAGCTAAAGGAGGCATGTCAAATTCCCTTAATGACACAAATATAGTTTTGATATGTAAATTAGAGAGATCAAAAATTGAGAAAGAAGTCCAAAGATCAATTTCCTTAATATTGAGGCAAAAAAATTGAATACTAGCAAAGATATTAAAGCAATATATCACAAAGATCATAAACTATGACCAGGTAGAATTTATACCAGGAATGTAGGGCTAGGTTGATGTTAGGAAAATCATTAGTATAATTGATCATATCAATAGCAATTAGAACATAAATCGTATGATCATATCAATAGATGTAGAAAAAGTTCTTGACAAAATGCAATATCCGATCCAATTAAAATCACTAGGGAAAAAAACCAATCAATTGAGCCTTTCTTAAAATGATAAGTAGTATCTATCTAAAAGCAAGAGAAAACATTATCTGTAATGGGAATACACTAGAAGCCTTCCCACAATAAGAACAAAAGTGAAGCAAAAATGTCCTTTATCGCCGCTATTATTTAGTATCTTACTAGAAATACTAGGAACAGCAATAAGAAAAGAAAAATAAATTGATGGAATAAAATTAGGCAATGAGGAAACAAAATTATCCCTCTTTGTAGATGATATGATGGTATACTTATAGAAACCTGGAGACTAACCAAAAAAAATTGAAATATTCAACAATTTCAGTAAATTTTTAGGTAATAAAATAAACTCATATAAATCACCTGAATTTTTATATACTACCAATAAAACCCAGCAGGAAGAAATAGAAAGACAAATTCCAGTTAAAATAACTGCAAAAAACATAAAATACTTCAGATTCTACCTGCCAAAAGAAATCTAGAGATTATATGAACACAATTTCAAAATTCTTTTCACACAAAAAAGACAGATAAAAACAATTAGACAAAAATTAATACCAAGTCAATACAAAAAAGACAACTCTACCAAAAATAATTTATTTATTCAGTATCATATCAATCAAATTATTAAAGAATTATTTTAGACAGCTAGAAAAAATAGTAACAAAATTCATCTGGAAGAACAAAAGGTAATATATATATATGAATCGATAAAAAAAAACATGAAGGAAGTCAACCTAGCAGTTTTAGATTTCAAGCTACATTACAAAATTTTAATCATCAAAACAATTTGGTGCTGACTAAAAAAACAGAGTGGTGGATCAGTGGAATAGACTGCGTTTACAATATGGAATTAGGAAATGACCATAGTATTCTATCATATAATATACCCCCAAATTCAAGCTTTTGAGGTAAACACTCAACATTTGAAAAAAAAATTGCTGGGAAAACTGGAAGGAAGCATCGCAGAAATTAAGCTTAGACTAATGTCTTACATCATATCCCAAGAAAAAAGTCAAAATGGATAAACAATTTAGACATAAAGAGTGATATCATAAGCAAATTAGGAAAGCAGGGGAAAATCTACCTGCTAGATCTATGGATAAGGGGAGAGCGTATTATCAAACAAGAGAAAAGGGGGATTATCATGAGTAAAATAGAAAATTTTAATTACATGATATTAAAAAGCTTTTGCACAAACAAAGCTAATGCAGTCAAAACTAGAAGGAAAATGGGAAACTGAGGGAAATGTTTACAACAAATTTATCAGATAAAGATTTAATTTTTCAAATATATGGGGAACTGAGCCACATTTATAAAAATAAGAACTATTCCACAATTTCAATAGAAAAAAATCAAAACTGCCAATGTTCATGTAAAAAATTCTTGAAATCACTACTGATTAGAGAAATTCAAATTAAAACAACTCTGAGATACTATCTCACATCTATCTAACATGACAAAAGAAATGTGGGGAAATTTGGATAGTAATGAATTATTGGTAGAATTGTAACCTGGTCAGACCATTCTGGAGAAGAATTGGGATCTATGCTCAGACGACTTTAATTCAGTTCATACCCTTTCACCCAGAAATAGCATTACTAATTCTGTATCTCAAAGAGATCAACAAAAAGACAAAAGAGGCTATTTGTACAAAATTATTTATAGCAGTTCTTTTTGTGGTGGCAAAGAAATAGAAATTGAAAGAATGCCCATCAATCTGGGAATGTATGAACAAGTTGTGGTATATGATTGTGATGGAATACTATCATGTCATAGGAAATGATAAGCAGGATGGTTTCAAAAAAACGTGGAAAGACTTATAAGAATTGATGCAAAGTGAAGTAAATAGAACTGGGGGAATATTGTACACAATAGCAGTAATATTATTGGGATGATCAATTGCAAAAAAAAAAAGAATGATTTAAGATAAATCCAAAGGACCCAAGATGAAAAATTCTATCCATCTCCAGAGAGAGAACTGATGGATTTTGAATGCAAATTGAATCATACTTTTAAAACTTTATTTCCATTGATTTATTTTCTTTTCCTACATGACAAACAAAATAAGTTTTTCATGACTTCACACGTGTAATCTAAATTAAATCACTTGCTTTCTCTAGGAGAGGGAATGGATGAAATGAAAGGGAGGGAGAAAATTTGGAACTCAAAATTTAAAAAAATGTATTGTTATTTTTTTACATTTAATGAAATAAAAACAATAAAAAAGCTGAGAGATATTTTAAGCACAGATAAAATTGTTTTATTATTTTTATCTATTACCCAGTACCTAGTACATAGTAGGCAGTTAATTAATGTTTATTAATTCACTGGTTGACTAATTGAATACATATAACTTAAGTATACTAACCCCCCCCCCCCCCCCCCATAGTGTGATTTTAGGAAAACTGGGAACATCCCTTCAAAAGATGCTTAAAATTCCACCATTGTTTCTTCATTCCTCTAGTATGACATCTTTGTTCTTGTTTGAATTCAAATACTTCTGAGAGAGAGAAGACGTTTAAACTATTATCAAACATCTTTCTGTGAATGAGTTTCAGATTCTTTCCTTAAAATGCATCTTTTAAGGGATGAAGAGAACTTGAAGGCACTGGAAGTCTGAGGAGGAAGGGGAAATGGAGATGGAATTGGAGGAAGGGAGATTAGGAGACACTAGGCAAACTTTCTCCATAATTTTGTTTGGAGATGGTAGCATATTTTGAATAAGAAGGAAAGGAAAAGGGAATCTAAGAGCAAAGAAAAAGGAGCACTCCAGGTATTGGATATGGTTTGGAAACCCTTGGAGAGTTGAATATGAGATTAATGCTGATTTCTCTCTACTGCTCTACCATTCTTCACCCTGGGCTCAGTATGAGGATCTCAGTTCCCATCTGTCAGTGTCAAATTCCAGGTGCTGTGCCCACTGAACATCTGCACTTTTTAACACACTGCCATAGTCATTCAGCTGGCCTGTCTGCCCTCTTAATTAATACCACAACTTAATGTAATATGTGCCGGTGTTATAGTCTCATCAGGTCTAAGTCCATGATCATGATTCCAGTAAAATAAATATTTTCTTGAATATTTCAAATTTGACCATTTTAATGCAAGTATTCTGAAGGGGAATGAATTGTGTGAGAAGGGTAGTAAGATCTATATTATACATATAAGATAAAGTATCAGGACTGTCCAATCTTTCAACCTTGCCTCTCCCCACCAGCATGTCCATGCACTTCTCTGACCAGAACCTCTCCTGAACATTCTTAGGAAGCATTCATGAGAGGGAGTATAGAGACATTCTTCATACAAAACATTCTTTAAAGAAAGGTGAAGATTTGGGGGGAAGGGTAGAAAATAAAAGACTTAAATCCAAACAAGTTAAAAAAATTTCACCTTCCTTGTACCATCTGAAGTGGTGGAGAAAAGGAAAAGGAAGCATACTTAGAAACTTTGCCTAAACCACAATATTCTGAGAATCAGCAGATTAGAAATTCAATTGAATTCAGCTCAGAACAATGAAATTTAATGCATTAAGCCTTTGTTGAACAAATGTGCTCAGATTATCAAGGGTGGGGAACCTCCAGCCTAGCCACATATGACCTTCTTGGTCCATTGGGTACAACCAATTCCTTTTATTAAGGGGATTTGTTCTGTGAAGTTTGAATTCAGTCAAAGCACCACACTTGAAGACCTAGAGGGCCACATGTGACTTTGAGGCCACAGGTTCCTCAACCCTGGGCTAGATACTAGGAATATGAAGACAAAATCAAGGCAGCCCCTGCTTTCAAGAACATCATGTTCTCCTAAGTGGGAACCGCATGTATGCAGACACATAACAGAAAAATAATTTCATGTATATAAGAATTGAAGTATATACATATATGTGTGTGTATATATATATTTCATACACATATGGATATATAGAGATATCTCTCTCTCTATATATATATATATCTACCTGAAACCATTTATAAGAACATTCTTAATATGAGTGAATGGGGAAGTACATACAGGGCAAAAATATCCTAACATTGCCTAGGAATGCTTCTTCTCAGGAATTTCTTTCTACCTCTTTTTTGGAAACTTTCTGCAGCCCCACATTGCTGTAGTTTTTTTTTTTCTTTTGACACATTTTATTTTTTAAACTCACCATTCCTTATTTGCCTTACTATCACTACTCTGGAAGCAATATTCATCACTGAATTTAATCTGGGTTTCGGACACCCTTCAGAGTTTTTCATTTATGTTATGGTAGTCATGCTATGCATTATTCTGATCCCCCAGGTTTCAAGCTGTATCAAGTCATTCAAGTTCTTCTATATTGCCTATGTTGCTCTGACTTTTCAACTGCTTATGATGCAACTATACTCGACTGAGTATATATGTCACAGTTCAGCTATTACTAGAATTTGATCAGCATCAATTCTATTTCTACTTTTCTGTTTGTTTCATTTTGCTACCACAAAGTGCCCAGAATTATTTCAGAAGTAAAAAAATAGCATGTTATCTTTAAATGGTAATTTAAAATTTTACATCTTGTTTTATGGTAATAATCAACCACCAAGCATTTATTTACTGGGTATTATGCCAGGCTTTGTGTTAAGCACTATGAATTCAAAGGGAAATCACAATAATTTATATTCTAATAGAGGACATAACATGTGTGCATGGAATAGGTACATATCTAAATTACATAAATGGGTACATACTCAACATATACAGAATTTTTGTTGTCCAGTCATGTTCAACTCTTTGTGATCCCATTTGGGGTTTTCTTGGCAAAAATACAGGAGTATTTTGCCATCCCTAGCTTATTTTACAGTTGAGGAAACTGAGGCAAAGTTATGTTACTTTCTCAAGGTTTCAAAGCTAATAAGGGTCAGAGGTCAGATTTGAAATCAGGTCTTCCTGACTCTAGGCCTGGAGCTCTGGCCACTGCCCCAAATAGTTGGTCTAAATACAGAAAAGTGAGCTTAAAGGTAAAGGTGTTAGCAATGTGTAGAAAGGGAAACAGGAGAGACCTCTTTCTGAAAAAGGAGAACATTCAAAGCATGTTGGATAGCCGATGCCAAGGCACGGATATGGGAAATGGTGTATCATGTTCAAGGAAGTGCAAACAGTCCATTAAGTTCAGGATGTTGAGTAAATAATGTAGGTGGAAGGACATAATGTTTAAGAAAACTGGAAAGATGGTACAAGGTCAGGTAATGAAGAGTATTAAATATCCAAAAAGATGAATTTATATTTGATCCTAGGGCTAATGTACAGTCACTGCGGGTTATTTAATAGGCCACTGACATGGTTAAAACCATGTTTTAGGAAAATCACATTGGCAACTGTGGAGGGCGGAGACTTGAAGCAGCAAGACAAATCAGGAGAATATTGCAATATTTGAGACAATGAGGTTCAGTGATAATGGTGGCTAGCGAAAAGAACACTTCTAAGAGAGAAATAAGTTAAGTCAGTATTGGGCAATTGGTTGAATCCATGAGGTAAGTAAGAATGAGGAGATGAGGATTTGAAATTGGAGTTGCCACCAGGTGACAAGGAGAATAGTGATGCCCTTTATAGTAATAGAAGCATTTGGAGGAAAAATGGCTTTGTGGACAAAGAGGAATGGTTTTATCTTGGAAATGTTGAGTTTGAGATGCCTAAAAGACATCTAATTCAAAATATCTGATAGACATTTGATGATGCGGAAATGGAACACAGGAGAGAGGTTAAGAAACAGATGATGAAATTACCCAAATTAGACAGTAGAAAGAGGAAAGAAAAGAAGGCCCAGGACTTAGCCTGGGGGGACGCTCTCTTGTGGGCCATCACATCTGTATAGATCAAGCAAAGGAGATGAAAAAGTAGCTGTGAAACAAGTAGGCGAGCCAAGACAGAGCAACAATATGAAAATTCACAGGAAAAAGTAACCTGGAAACTATGATGAGCAGTGTTAAATGTTATGGTTCCAAAAAAAAAAAAAAAGATGAGGATTGAGAACGTCATTACATTTGGTAATTAAGGGATCATTGGAAACATAAGAGAGTGCCATTTTGATTGAATGAATTTGAAAGTCAGATTGTATAGAGGTTAGAAGACAGTTTAAAGGGTGGCTAGGTGGTGCAGTGAATAGAGCACTGACCCTGGGGTCAAGAGGACCTGAGTTCAAATGAGGCCTCAGACACTTAACACTTACTAGCTGTGTGACCTTGGGCAAGTCACTTAACCCCAACTATCATGCCCTCCCCCCTCCAAAAAAACACAACACTAAAACATAAATATTAGGGGTAGCTAGGTGGCTCAGTGGGTAGAGCACTGGCCCTGGAGTCAGGAGGACCTGAGTTCAAATCCGGATTCAGACACAACACAAAAACTAGCCATGTGACCTTAGGCAAGTCACTTAATGTCAACTGCCCTACAAAAAGCAAAAAAAAAAAAAAAGACAGTGCAAAGAGGAAATATAGGCAACTAGCATAGATGGCTTTTTAATGAGTTTAACTTGAAAGGAGAAAAGACATAGGAGTATAACTAGTGGGATTGGTAGAATTCAGTGAGAATTATTATTATTATTGTTTGATATTGGGAAATGGGAGTGTTTGTAGGGAGCAAGGAAGAAGCCGCTGCATAGGTGACAACTGAAGATTAAAGAGAGAGTGAGGACAATCTGATAGAGAATCCAGGGGAGGAGGGAAGGAGTTCAAGGATATATGTGGAGTTGTTTCTGTCCCTGATTGACAGCTAGGCAAATTGAGTTGCAGAGAAGCTAAATGAATGAGTGAGGGAAATGTCACAAAAGAACAATATGTGAACTTCATGCCATATAATTAATCAATGTCAGCGACTTCTAGACAAAATGCATTGGAAAGCACAATGAATGACCTCCAGTACTTACTAGCCCTATGACCCTGGACAAGTGACAACTTCTCCAACCTTCAGAATTTAGTAAGTCAAATACAGATGATATTTACTCCATGTACCCTTCCGAGTTTTGAAGGAAGCTATTTAGATAGCTGTAATAGACCATATACATGTGACCTAGGATATTTATTTCTATTTCACCACCTTATCTTTCTGAATAAAACTTCTGGAAATAGAATATCAGGAAATGGAGAGAAAGGAGAAATATGACTGGATGGGTTTGAAGATATTTTAGCAACAAAGTCAATCCAACTATTAATTTTATTCTCTGATTTAAAAGGTTCCTGCAGCCCATGTAGAATAATGTTTATTTGAGTAAAAGTCAAATTGGGTTTCATTTAAGTTGGCCTTTGAAAAATTCCATGTATCTTAATTTTTATTTCTTAAGAGAGTTCTTGCCTCAGGGGATTAGGATCACTGGGACTTGAGCTTAATAACAAGTTCAGTAAATAAATTTGATCATTTGTCTTCAAGGCAAGATTTGCATTTTCTATATTCAAACTTGGGCAAAAGAGACATTGCTTGTATTGAGTTAAATTGTATGTATGTTGGGTCTTCTATTGGAGTTCTACAGGGATGACATTTTTGCTAGAAGGAAGACCTAGAAGAAAATATTTGCTTGGTTTGCCACAATTTGTCATCAGACTGTTCTGTTAGGATGGAGATTGGATTCAAAGATGTTCAATTACCTACAGGCTTTTTTGATATAGGTTAGCTTCCATGCTCAAGGACTATGATGGCCTTGTTGTAATGGAAATGCAAATTTAAAGATCTTCCCTGACCCTAGGCCCTTTGATAGGCTTAAGAGACTCTGAGAACCTTCCTTGATTTGAAAATATACTCTGCCCCCTAATAGGCTGAATGTGGTCACATGGAACCTGTGGCAGGAGACTTAGTTTTCAGGAATGCCCACACCTTGATGCTGTGTGATTGGGCAAGAGGGTGGTTACATTCTCTGACCCAGGGGAAGCCTATATAATCCCTGATGTGAGGCTTTGCTTTGGGGCTCACTTTAAGAAGTGTTGTGTGATTTGACCATATGAGACTCTGTGCAGCCATTGAGAGTCCCCCAGCTTTGAAAACCCAGATGTTGATGCTTTCCTATCTGGTAACTGTGGTTTGATATGGATATAATGGTTAGACAGTTTGGAAGCCTGTCTTCTTGATCTGTTTCTCTGTCTTATAACTTCTGGCTGTATACTGTAAAGTTCTGGGTGCTGACCGTTTCCTCCTGAACTAGGTAAACAATATATGTTTGATTGAATAAAGTAAGCTTGTTAACCCATTTTGAGTTGCTTTCCTTTAGAAAAGCAGATCTAAGAACCTGTGTTTGCAGCCATCCTGGAGATGGTGGGGTGCTGCTGCTACACATATTTAGCACATCCAAACTCCTTTAAAGTGATTTTACCTGTATTCTTTTATAGCTTTAAATGAGGAACTTTAGAAAAAAGGGAGCTCTGTTTGTAGCAGGAAAATAAGAAACTGATTCCAGGATGAACAGATAATATCAACACCCTAGTTACAAATTAAATAATATTTCTATAATTATTATTTCTTAGGGGCGGCCAGGTGGCACAGCAAGTAAGAGCACTGGCTCCAGTGTCGGGATGACCTGGGGATCGAATCCGGGCTCAGATACTTAGCACCACACCCAGAAATAACTGGTCATGTAACTTTGAGCAAGTTACTTAACCCCAATTGCTTAAAAATATATTATTTCTTGAGATCACACATTTAAAGCCAAAAATGTCCTTAATAGTTATTAAATCAAGCCCTCTAAATTTAAAGGAAGGAAAGTGAGGCATGCAGAGTTTAAATAACTTTCCCAACAGAACTGAGATTTGAACCCATGTCACCTGACATTAATTTTAGCACTCTTTACAATGTACCATCCTCCCCTACCTTCTCATCCTCTACTTTAGATATTTACTAAGTATTTGCTATGTGAGGAGCTCTATGTTATGGAACTTAAACACAACAAAGTACATATAAGGGAGTTCTGCCCTCAAGAAGTTAATAATTTAATTGAAGAGGAAAAAATACAGAAAAATAGTAACATTAATGCAGAACATGCAAAATGTCAAATGAATTGCAGAGATATTGAATGTGATGTCACTTTGGAAGAGGAAATAAATAATGGACAAATATGAAAGCTGAACCATAGATAAGAGCTTGCTAGGGGAAGAGATTGAATTCAAGTGTCAAAGACGAGGTATATGAATAAAGAGTTGGGAGGACACAGTGGTGGTGATGGCAAAGCTGAGAATGGAAAGAGCAAAGATGAGAGACAGAAATTCCTTTAGACTGTTTAGGTGACAATGAGTTGACTAACTTTGAGAAGGAGGACAAAACATAATAGGAGATATAGGTAATGGATAGACTTTGGAGGATGCTGAATTCTAGATTAAGGTATTTGGATCTGAGGCAACAAAGTTTTTCTTAATTGGCCCAGGGGCAAGGGCAGAGTCTCATTTCTCTTAATATAGGTTTCTGGTAGTGTGTGGTCCAAAATTATCCAACCTACAGTAAAAGAAACTGAGACAGAGTTTCAAGCCAGTAGCACTTCGTCAAAGGGTCCATGACCCATTCTAATGGAGTGGTCGTCAGATCTTCTTCTAGGGCCTTATTTTTATAGTGCTTGATACCCAGATAACACAGAATACCATTGGTTGACAAATGAGCCAATGAGCAGACCTTGAAAGATCTATCTTGATCTTTCAGGGGGTTCTATCAAGTCAATGAGCAGACTCATGTACTGGGATGATAAAAATATGTCAAAACATCATGGACCAATTGGCCAGTAAAAAAGTAGGCCACAGGCTGGCAAATAGGGTCACTTATTGGCCAAATGCTCATGGCTATCCCTTCATGTTGAGTAATAGAGGGATGAAGAGGGATAGAAGAGAAGCAAAAATAGTTGGGGGACTTTGCATGTCTTCGAGTCACCTCTATGATGCTGCGTTTGGTCACCATAACAAGGCAAAAACAAAAGTGGAGGTCCTCTAGTAAACTTCCTGTGATTAACCAAGTGAACTCACAATCTGCAGTTCAAAGCTCTGGGGCCTAATACATAGAACTTATACTTATTGCCCTATGGAATCATATCAAACTGATACCCATTAGAATAAAATAGGGGCCTAATTAATTATCTATCACAGGAGCCACTGGCCATCCTGATGTGACTTCCTTGTCACCAAAGGACTTCCTTATATGGAGCTAGAGCCCTTCAGATTTTCTGAATATTCTAAGACCCCATGAAACAACACCCTGATCTGGTGACCAGATGTGTTTCCATGTAGAATTAAGAGGAGACCATAACTACTCCAAGTTAAGTACTACAGTTTCATTGTTGATTATTCTTTCTATTTGTGGCTAAATAAACTGACTTTTAAAAATTGAATTGTTAAGTTGAATGACTTATGACTATCTCACTTCATTCCAGCATCTAATCTTAGAAAACAAACAGAATACTAGCTTGAGTCAGGCCCACACATTACACATGATGACTGAAAGGGTGGTGGTTTCCTCAACCGATGAGAATAATGCCCTTTAACAGATAGAATGAAGCAGGGAGTGGGGGAGATAATGTAATGAAAGCCATAATACCGATCAAAAAGTATTCAAGATTGCTATTCTTGTAACACATTGTATTTTACTCAGGCAAAAAAGAAGAGATTGAGATCTTCTTCTCTGGTTAGCAACCATCTTCAGGTGTGACTATCCTGGACACCATATAATCTTGCAGACAGATGGTTAGTATTCTGGTGGGGAGAGATTTTCCTAATGACAGCTGTTTTGGGGGCTCCAATTGTGGGTCCAGAACAAAAGCAAGAAGTTTAATGGCAAAGGAAGACAGTGAGAGGAAGAATGTTGGGCATCAATGATACAAAAGAAGGAAATAAACATTTATCAAGTGTCTACTATGAGCCAGCCTCTATGCTATGCTCTTTATAAATATTATCTCACTTGATCATCACAACAACCCTGCTAGGTAGGTGCTACTATTATTCACATTTTAACAGGAAGTTGAGGAAAACAGAAAGTAAGTGACTTGTCCAGGTTACTCGGCTATAATTTGAACTCAGGTCTTCAGACTCTAGGCCCAAAAATCTATCTACTGTGCTGCCTAGCTTGCTGTAGATATATCTGGTAGATATGATTGTATTAGAGACAAACCAATAGATTGGTTATCACAAGAAAGATGAGCTACAACCAATCTTCTCATCCTCTTATTGACTGATCACCTTTTGGATTTACACCAAGGATGCTAAAAGGCAACACTGGCCCCTACTTGATAAAATCACCTAATGTTGAGCAAAAAAGGTTGCAAAAAAGACTCTTACCATTAGTTCTCTTTGATGGATATTACTTGCTTATTCACTAGTCTCATTTTAATATTATGCCCTGCCCCATTTTCCTGAAATTACCTTGTATTTCACTTGTGTGTGTATACACACATACGTGCATTATATATAAATTATATAAATATATATAATTATCTCTATACATATTGTTTATTCCTAGTAAAATATGTTACCTAAAGGAAAAGATTATTTTGTCCTTTCTCCCTTTGTAGCCTAGCATTATACCTGGTATAAAGTATTTGCTTAATAGAGTCTACCTGAATTGTTGAATTGAATGGTAAATCTCCACAAATAGAACTTCCATTTATGATGTTGCTTTTGTATGTAACTAAAATTTATCTTTTTCAAAAGCTTAATTTTATAATCCTTTATGAACACAAATATATTTACTCATTTCTTTTCTGAGAGGTAATGAGAGGGGCTTTAAAAAGAGAAAGAAAAAATATGACTTGTACGACATATGCATAATCAAGTAAAACAAATTTCTACATTGGTCAGGTCAAATCTCATTCTGTATCCTGAATCCATTTCCTCTCTGTCAGGAGATAGCATACTTCATCATCGGTTGCTGGATTTGTGTTTGGTCATTGTGTGGATCAGAGTAATTTCATAGTAATTGCCTTTGCAATGTTGCTAATGCATAAATTGTTCTGATCCTTCTCTCTTTACTCTCCATCAATTCATACAAGTTTTCCCAAATTTCTCTAAAACTGTCCCTTTCAACATTTATTACCATACAATAATATTACTTTATATTCATGTGCCATACTTTGTTCTGTCATTCCTCAGTTGATGGGCAATCCTTTCTTTTCCAATTCTTCATTACCGCAACATGAGATAGAATGAACATTTTTGCACATGAAAGTCATTTTCCCCTTTCTTTGATCTCTTAGGGGGGTCCAACCCCATATGGCTTTACCTTACATGTTTTGAATTAGACTGACTCAATGCTTAAGGCACAATTACAATTTTATCCAAGAAAAGAATTTTAAATTATTTTCATTAAGATTTCAAGAGTCTTGGGTTCAACCAAGATAATTAGAATAAGTTAGTTCTAAAGGGAGCAAGGCAGATTATTTAAAACTCAGACCATGAGCAATTATTATTTTAAACATAGTTTGAGAAGTCATTTCATTGGATTATTGATGCTCTTGTCCACAAGAATCCTTCTTGCTTTGACAGGATTAGGCACAGAAAGGCTAAAGAACCGTCTATTTGTTTAGGATAAACTAAATAGTAATAAAAATGCTACAACTTAAAATAATTTATCAATTCAAATCAATATCATTTATTACACCATTGGCATAATTCATGAAATTAGATAAAATTTTAAACTTTATGTAGGGAAAAAAATTAATCAAGAACATCAAAGGACAGCAAAACCTATTTTATTTTTCTTGAAACAGGATTATTATACTACTGCATTGTGAGAGTGCTAGAGATTTAGTATGTCTTAGTTTCAACAAAATACCTGACAGGATATTTCATGAAAACTCTCATGGACAAAATGGGGACTTGTGAACTATATGTCTATATGTTAGTAAAATTAAATGTATTCATAACTAGTTCAGCAACCTTAGTCAAATATTATGGATTAATGGAGTAACATGGTTCAGAAGGATTCTATCCTAAACAGTGTTCTTCTAAATATATGTATCACTGATGTAGACAAAGACATAGTAGACATTTACTCAAATTCTCAAATGGTAAAATAAAACTGGTAAGGATAAGTAATTTGTTCCATAACAAAGTATTAATCCAAAAAGATCTTGAAAATTTGGAGTGATAGGCTGAAACAAAGAAGGATAATTTCAATAGAAATACACATCATTGTACCCTTATATATCATCCCACCAAAAAGTGCATAAAGCTTGTAAATGTGAATAGAAATGTTTAAAATATGCGATGTCAATTTCTACTCAGGTTCAAGATATGCTAATACACTCTATGTCTGGAACATGTTTTTTTTTTTAATACTGGCATGATATTTTTTAGAGTGACCTTGAGTAGTGCAGTAATCTTCTTCTTCTTCTTCTTCTTCTTCTTCTTCTTCTTCTTCTTCTTCTTCTTCTTCTTCTTCTTCTTCTTCTTCTTCTTCTTCTTCTTCCTCTTCCTCCTCCTCTTCTTCTTTTTCTTTTTGTGGAGGGGTGATGGCAGGGCAATTGGGGTTAAGTGACTTGCCCAAGGTCACACGGCTAGTAAGTGTTAAGTGTGTGAGGTCAGACTTGTACTCAGGTCCTCCTGACTCCAGAGATGGTGCTCTATTCACTGCACCACCTAGCCACCCCCATAATGCATTAATTTTCAGCCAGAAAACGAAATCATTTTGCTAAGCATATAGGCATGGTGGCTACCTAAAAAGACAGTGCTGTTTTAGAATATAAACTCATCTTTAAAAAAAAAGAATAAAGAGATAGGAGATTATGAGCAGTAAGGTCTCATAAAACTGTGAAAGTCAATTGAAAGAAAAACAATTCCATAGAAAGTATGAGACCCAGCTAACATAAGATCATTCCAAAAAGCCTTTATAGGTGAAATTGGAAGGATAAGAGATAGTTGAAAATGAAACATTTGTCAGAATTTATCTCTGACAGCTATTAATTTTACTTCTCTACACCTCAGTTTCTCATCTATAAAACAAAAAAGTTGGACTAGTTGGCCTTTTACATCCCTTTTATGCTTATGCCATTTTAATATTCTGAAAAATTGAGGATCCCTTTAGAGAGTTTCTGTTTATGTGCATTGTATCTACTATTGTTTAATATATTTAAATAAAAATGTCTTAGTATTATTATAAAAATAATTTTGATATTATGGATTTGCTGGAAATGATACTGGAAATTCTCAGTGGTTGCTGGACTACACTTTCAGCGCTTCTGCTCTAGAGGAACTGTTGTTCTGAAGAATGACTTGCAGTGATAATTCTATGAACCTATGAACATTTTTATCAGTTTAAGAAAGATAATGGGACTTTAAAGACTTGGAAGATGTATGCAAAGTCCTTTTACTGCCTCAAAATGGTTAATGGGCTCTCAAGTGTGTTATCTGTCAACTTGATCACACACAACACCTCTGAGCACATCTTACTAACTTACAGATGTGTAGATGTGTTCCTGGAGACACACAGCAGGGACTGACTTACAAAGTGCAAATGGCTCAATGCAAACCATCCTGAGCATGGAATTCAGTGAATCAGTTATTCACTTTAATGGAGAATGATACATAAATGAAGGAAACCAGAAAAATTTTCCCTCCCTCTAGCCAATAATAATAATAATGATAATAATAATAATGGTGCTTGGTTCCTACGTTAAGATTTGGGTATTTTAATATTTTTTGTTTGTTTTGGAGGGGGGAAAGTAGGGCAATTGGGGTTAAGTGACTTGCCCAAGGTCACATGGCTAGTAAGTATTAAGTGTCTGAGGCTGGATTTTAACTCAGGTCCTTCTGATCCCAGGGCTGGTGCTCTAATCATTGTGCCACCTAGTTGCCCCTAGATTTTGGGATTTTCTACCTCAGAGAATTCTGGGTAACCAAATTCCCACATTATTTCATAGGAATTTGGTTATTCATTATTATTTATATATAGGATAGACAAGATCAATGCCCAAGTTTTAAAAGGACAAAAGAAATTAATGTGCCAGATAGAAGATGTCAAATTCAAATCTAATTTTTATGGTCTCTCTGTCAACAGTCCAGACTTTTCCATCACCACTAGGAAAGAGGAGAAATTGTTGTTCATATGCTTCAGAAAGTGTGTAACTGACCACAATGGCAAATTATCTTATTTTTTTTTCACAATTCCCAAAGGTGTTTGTTCTGCCCTCATCTCCACTCTGACCTCCACCAAATAACCCAGACAGACTAATCATGCTTGAGGCCATTTCCCTCAGTTTTTAATTACCAGAAGCTTTATTTTCCTGAACCCTATGTTAAGTACCTTATTATTAATCACCATTCCTGCTTGACATTTTTAGGTAGATGCATCTCTCCAGAGGCAGCATCTCCAAATTGTATCCTTGGCCTCCTATGTTGAAAGAAAGAGAGGGACAGAGATGGAGAGAGAGAGAGACAGAGAGACAGAGAGAGACAGAGAGAGACAGAGAGAGAGAGAGAGAGACAGAGAGAGAGAGAGAGAGAGAGAGAGA
>NW_027187325.1:6188462-6208140 GCF_028583685.1 Petaurus breviceps papuanus | reverse complement strand
AGAGAGAGAGACAGAGAGAGAGACAGAGACAGAGAGAGAGACAGAGAGAGACAAAGAGAGACAGAGACAGAGAGAGACAGAGACAGAGAGAGAGACAGAGAGAGAAAGAGAAAGAGACAGACAGAGACAGAGACAGAGAGAGAGGAGAGAGACAGACAGAGGGAGACAAAGATAGACAGAGACAGACAGAGACAGAGAAAGACACACACAGACAGAGAAACAAAGACAGAGGCAGAAAGAGAAACAGGGACAGATAAAAAAGGGAGACAGAGACAGGGAGAACTCTGATCCAGTTATTTTTTAAAATGGGTTTGGGAAAATGGCTGAAAGTGATAGATGAGATGAGAGATAGTAACAAAAGGGGAATAGTTCTCACCCCTCCTTCCAAGTTGCCGAAATATGGTGAGGACATGGCGGTGTTCAGGGAAGTCTAGTACCTCTGGTGTAAGGGCTTCTGAGTCCTTTTCATGGTTGCTTTTGATCTTGGTGTTCACCTGATCCACCCAACTCTAACCTGTGGTTCCGACAAGCTACAGCTTGGAAAATCATTTTGACAGGGAGGCTAAACCAGCTTGAGGGTACTTGGGGGTTCTTAAAGCCATTGGTGAGTTTAGGGGTGTCGACCATAAGAATCTGAAGACTCCCCCCAGCAGAATGGGCAGATGAAAGACTTTGTTCCAGTGACCATGGATGTGTGTTAAGCACATACTGAGGAGCACTTAGAATTTGGTCAGGCATCAAAGAGGCAAAGGTCATTCACTATATCCTAATTCATGGACAGTTGTCTTGACTGTTGCCTTGCTACTGGACTCTGATGACTCTGGAAGAAAGAGTAAGGCTGATGACTTCCTGCAATTCTGCCTCATTTAAATCCAATTTAAGTGGAATCAAAAGGAAATTCCATGGGTATGGCAATTCAGCAATGTGAGGACTGGCAAAAAAATGTTAGAAAACAGATTAGACTACTATTGAATAACAATAGGAACCAGACCTCTGATTTCATTACTATCCATCAGTCTTAAGTAAGGTAACTCCCTCTACCAGTGCAGGTAAATGCCTCCTCAGCAATTTATATTTGTAATTGTCTAGAGCAGTGGTGACCAAGCCTCTCTTGGGTTACATATTGACATAGAAAACAACAATTTAACATTATATGTGATTTACTGTATTTTAATTTATTTAGTTAAAAATTCCCCAGTTATGTGTTAATGTAGTCCTGTGGTTTCACTCTGGATTTTTGGCATTACTGCAGGAGACTGTGAGCGAGACTTCTTTGGCCAAGAGTTCTAGGAGGCATAATGCCTGCCTAGGTCCATATAGGCAACAGGAGTCACAGATGGGATTTGAACTAAGTCCTTCCTAACTTGGAGGCTATCTCTTTTTTTTTCAATTTATTTATTTATTTTTAGTTTTCAACATTCATTTCTACAAGATTGTGAGTTACAAATTTTCTTCCTGTCTTTCCCCTACAACCACCCCAAGATAGTGAGCCTTCTGAACAGTCTTTCCCCCAATCTGTTCTCTCTTATATCCTTCCCCATACTTTGTCTAACTATCTCGTAGGGCATGATGGATTACTATACTGCAGTACCTGTATAGCTTATGTCCCAGTTGCATGTGAAAAACAATTTTTTTAACATGATTTCCAGATTCTTTCCCTTCTTCCCTCCTCACCCACCCCCCACTGGGAGGACATGCAATTCAATACAGCTTGTACATGTATAGTTACACAAAACGTTTTCATAGTAGTTATATTGTAAAAGATTAACTATATATCCCTCCATCCTATCTCACCCCCACTTATTCTATTTTCTATGCTGAACCTGTTCCTTTTCAAAAGTGTTGGCTTCTAACTACCCTCTCCCCCAATCTGCCATCCCTTCTATCATCCCCCCTCTTTTCCCCTCCCCCCCACTTTCCTGTAGGGTGAGATGCCCAATTGAGTGTTTATATTATTTCCTCCTTAAGCTAAATTTGATGAGAGCAAGGTTGAACCATTCCTTTTTCCCTTCCTGCTCTTCCCCTCCATTATAATAGTTTCCTCTTGACTTTTTTATATGAAATAATTTACCCTATTCTATCTCTCCCTTCCTCCTCCCAATATATTCCTCTCACACCTCTCAATTTTCTTTTTTAGATATCATCCCTTCATATTCAACTGATCCTGTGCCCTCTGTTTATGTATACATGTACACATATATACACACACATATGTATTTATACACACATATACCCTCCTATACATACACATATATGTATGTATACATATATATTCCCTTCAACTATGCTCATACTGAGAATAGTCTCATATGTTACAATTATAGCTTTTCATGTAGGAATGTAAATAGTTCAACTTTAATAAGTTCCTTAAGATTTCTTTTTCCTGTTTACCTTCTCATGCTTCTCTGACTTCTTTTATTTGAAAGACAAATTTTCTGTTCAACTTTGTTTTTTTCATCAAGAATGCTTGAAAGACCTTTATTTCATTAAATGACCATATTTTTTCCCTGAAGCATTACACTCAGTTTTGCTGGTTAGGTGATTCTTGGTTTTAATCCTAGCTCTTTTGACCTCTGGAATATCATATTCCAAGCCCTTTGATCCCTTAATGTAGAAGTTGTTGGATCTTGTATTATCTTGATTATGTTTCCACAGTACTCAAATTGTTACTTCCTGACTGCTTGCAGTATTTTCTCCTTGACCTGGAAACTCTGGAATTTGGCTATGATATTACTAGGAGTTTTCTTTTGGGGATCTTTTTCAAGATAGCTATCAGTGAATTCTTTCCATTTCTTTTTTGCCTGCTAGTTCTAGAATATCAGGGCAATTTTCCTTGAGAATTACTTTTCTTACTTGATTTTCAAAATCCTTCTTGAGTTTCTCCATGGCCTGAAACCAGTTTCTATTTTTCTTAGAAGCTTTTGATGCAGGAGTTTTGACTTTGTTCTCTTCTTTTGGTTCCATGTTTTGATCCTTTTTATCCCCAAAAAAGGATTCTATGGTATTATTGTGCTTCTTCTGTTTGCTCATCTTGCCAATGAATTACTTGACTTTTGAGCTTTTTGCCATGGTAGAACTCTGCTTCCAGAGTGGAGAGAGCTGTGTCCCAGATTGCTGGGGTTTTCACAGTTGTCAGAGCTAGGAGAAGGTCGCCCACTCTGCAGTCACCACAAGCTCTGGCACACTGGCATTCCTCACCCCAGGACCATTACCCAAGACTGTGACCCAGATCCAAGCAGGTCAAAGCAAGAGGGATTATCCTCTGAATGGTTGCTAGGTCCCTTATGATATGTAGGCCGGGAGCTCTGTAGGTAGCAATGGAGGCAGCAGCTGCAGCCTACACACCTCTGCCACCTCTCACCCTGGGGCAAGGGCTGGACCATGCTCTTTTGTCACCCAGTTCCAGCAAGGTTTCCCACTGACGTTTTACTTTATTTTTGATTTTTATGGGTTGAGAAGTCTGCTCCTGATTCACTATCCTGAAATCTGTTCCACTGTGCCACTGGTCAGGGCCATCCTGGGTTTGGCTCTCATACGGGACTGCTCTTGGCTCCCAGATCGGTGTGATAGACCCTTCCTGTTGGCCTGCCTGACTGCCTTCAGTGGGAGACTTGTTTCTCTCTGTCACTCTGTGTGTTCTATAGCTCTAAAATTTGTCTAGATTCATTTTTTTAGAGGTATTAGAAGTGGTTGGAGAAGGAGATCAAGAAAGTTCTTCCTTTTACTCTGCCACCTGGAGGCCAGCTCTTTAGCCCCTACATAATACTACCATTTAAGCTACTATACCATTTTTTTTTAATATTTAGGAATGCTGCATTTGCTGGATCTTCTATATTAATGTGGATACTTGATTTGGTGATACAGGTTGCACCCCCTTCATGCTTGTAGTTTTACAAGTACTTTACATGGGGGCCACCTCAACAATTAGATTCCTTCTTCTTAGAGCTCCTGGTCTGTTTATTAGTTACTTATCCTTCACTTACTACATAACAGACCCACCTCCTCAACCCCCCTTCATAAAAATCTCCAATGACATCCATTCTTTATGCTTCTTCTCCAGTGCAATTCTTCATTGGTAATATGCTGCAGCCTGCTCCAACCACCATGTGCCTCTCCATTGCCCTCTACAATTACATTAAAAATAAGTTATAGGACCCAAAGGAAATGAGTTACGCTATTCATAGTAACACTTGCATTCAAAACCCACTAAAGCAATTTTATTGATAATGCAGGAGCAACTCTTGGGACAACAGGGAATTCTTTAATACATTCTCATTAGACCTTCAAAATATGAAAATGAGAGTACAAAGAGCCAGAGCCAATTTCAGGAGCCATACCTTAAAGACAATCTTACTAGGACAATGAAGAGAGACAGGCACAGGGAGGCAAATTGTCCTTGTGAACTCTGATGGCCAAGTCCCATTGGCATAGTAGGAATTGTAGCCAGTTAGAAAAATGAATGCTTAGCATTCAACCTTGAGACTATTTAATGAAACCACTATGACCCAATTTTCCCAGCTACTATTATTCTCAATTTGATTCAGTTTTTTTTTATTTATATACTCCAATTTCAAACACAAATTATGTACTTTTGCCATCAATTAGTAGCCAATTCAAATATTTATTTTTCTTTGTTTTTCAAGTATCTATCAAAATCAGATGTCATCATGACATACTTCTCCCTAACTCCCAATCTATTTACAGACATAGCTATTGTGACCTCTGCTTAAAATAGGTAATGATAATGATGATCGTATTTTGTATGTGACTAGCAGGCCCCATTTATATGATAATTCAAGGTCTGTAAACTTCTCTTTTTAAATGATAGGCCTGCAAGCATTTCGTTATCCTCATTTTACAAATGCAGAATATGAGATTTGAAGAAGTTGAGATTTTTCCATGGTCACACATTATCAGCCAGAATTTTAAACCAGGTCACTTGACTTCAAGCCTAGTTATTATGCCAATACATATCTTTCTGTTTCTAAATTGCTTTCTTAAATTTCAGCCCTAATTACTGCTGACTCCCCAGTATGCCAAATATTGAACAATTCAGGTGTCATTTCACAGGTAGGGAACCACAGAAACACAGAACATTTTCACGTAGATCAGTAATGACTGAGCTTTAGTAGGACTAGGGCAGAATTATGTCTGCATTGACATCACCTTATTTCTTTAGTTTATTTGTGTATGTTTGTGTGGGCAATGAAACATCTATTTATAATCTTAAATAGACAAATGTTCTACACTGTGGGCCTCAGGAGGAACCATGAAGGATGTCAATCACAGGTTATCATGGGGATAGGTGGAGCAAATGGATTTGTCAAAGACAAAGAAGTTATTTTGCCAAGGCAAAGCCTGAGGAAGGTAAAAAAAGCCAGAAATGTCTCAGCAGCTAATCTCAATGTTTAATTAAGAACAATCAATGGTAATTTCCTACTATAATTAAGCAATGCTGTAAGATTTAGGAACTTTGAGCTAGAAATAAGCTTAATCAAGCAAAGATTGTCCTGTCCTGTCCATGCTGTCATTTAAGAAATGGGAAGTACCGAATGGAGAAACAGTTTCTGCATTTAATTTCTGGTAGAGATGTCAACTGTGTGACCTTGGGCAAGTCACTGTCTCTCTCTAGTTAGTGTGCAACAGTGAAAAGAGATATGGATTTGGAATCAGAGGGCATAAGCTCAAACACTACATCTGTCACTTTATTATAACCCTTGCATGACTTCAAACAATTTTCTAAACCTTTCTAGTCCTTTATTTCCTTAACTCTAAGTTGAGATGTTTAAATGAGATGATCAGAGTTCCAAATCTATGATCCAAAAGTTCTGTCAAAATCATTCCAGATATCCCATCCAGGTTTACCATTCTTCAATTTGAAAAAATTCATTCAACATAATTTTTTATTGAGAAGCTCTCCTATGGCCAGGATTGCAGAATGAAAACAAAGTACGGAAGAGCACAACACAGATATTGTATCACCCCAGTAAGAGACCTAGAGGGTTCTAAAGAACTCTTTAGTCAAACCTCTTCATTTTGTGAATGGGAAGAACAAGATCCTTGAGACAGTGACCTGTCCAAGGTCATATAGATAGCAAATGCCAGAAACATGATTTAACTCCACATCATCTGATGATATTATCAGCATGCTCTCCATTGTACAATACTCTCTCTCTGTCTTAAGAAAACTTTAAGGGATAAAACAAAGCAATATAAGTAAAATTAATAATATAATAGAGAATGAAAAACATAACACAACCATACATCCCATGTCACAAGTCACGATGTTTGTATTAAAGGAGTGGTTCAGACAACATGGACTAAAGAAGAAATAATTCCAGGTTGGGATTGTCAGAAAAGTTCTGTGATAGCAATGAATTGATCTTTGAAGGATGCACAGTGGGTAGTTGAAATAGGGGAGAAGGGAACTTTAGAAACAGGAAGAAATTCAAGCAAGTTTTCAGACCACAGTAAGTATAGTGGGTTTGAGGACCATGAATGGGCATATCTGCCTGGTGTCTAGCGTTTGTGTAAGTGATGAGTTGAAAACGCAAAGGGAGATTGAGCCATGTTATAGACATGAGTTTGGAGGCTGTTTCATACCTGTACATGAGGCATGTAAAATAAGCCAGGAATCAGAGTTTAGTAACTTCTAACAGGTCTTGAAATTATTTAACCAATTCCTCAAAATGAATCATTTCCGTAACTTTTGAAGTTTATACGATGCTTATTTGTCAGTCACTGTGCTGTCTTTTATAATTATGCTCTCCTTTGATCCTCATAACAACCGTGGTAGGCAGATATTATTATTATCCCCATTTTACAGATGAGGGAACTAGGCAAACAGAGGTTAAGTGACTGGCTGTCTGATAACATGCAGCTAGTCTGAGATTGGATTAATCTCAGGTCTTCCTGACTCCAGGTCCAGCAGATTAATGGTATTACATCTTTCCTATCCCTAAAGATCCCTTCTTTTTCTGAAATGCAAAAATCAGACCTGCACCAGAGCTGGGAACAAAAACCCAGCAGGGGAGGGAGGAACACTCGTCATTTCAGAGATGGAGTAACTCAGGCATTTCAATCAAAATATAGTTAGAAATTTAAAATCTGAACAGGAGAATATGAAGAGTCATGACCTAAAACACATTCTAACTGAGCAAATGAGGAGATCTGGACCTGGACATTTTCTTTTATACATTCTCAACAATTGAGAGTGCGGGTGACAACGAAAGGAAGTTGGGGTTACTAATCTGTTCCAGTGCTAGAAGAGTCCCTGATGCTAGTTCATGTATTTCTAAGTCAACAATTTCTAGCAGATGAAACAAATTCTAGCAGATAAACAGATAAGGTCCCGGTCCAGACTGTATCTTATGGATTCTCGTTTTCACAGAGTACATACATTCATTCTTGTTCCTGTCTCCTAATCTTAAACTGGTACTATCCAGCTGTGATGTGTAGCTGACTAATAGGTATGACTGTATTAACATGTGCATGGCTATTTACATCTTGCCAGAGGTCTACATTTCAGAGATCCTGCTGTAAAGAATTCAGAACACTGACAAAGCTTGGGAATTTTTAGACAATAGGGAGACAATAAAGGAATCTTTCTTTATCATAAATTTCTTCCCCAACCTGGTTTGTGTCTTTGTCATAACATTTTTAGTTTGCCAAATAAAAATGTAAGCTGGTTAGATTTAAATATAGGGTAAGATAAAAATGGTAAGAGATTCACTGTTCTATATCCAAATTGCATTCATGTTTATCTTTCTAAATATGTGGAATACTTGTTCACTCATTTCCTTCCTTTTCCATATGGACATCAAGCTTTTAATAGGACATTTTCTGGAATCCTTTTTATTTAGAGAAAACTAAGTTAAGTTATAAACCTGCAAATAAAGCAGTTCATTCCATATAGGCCTAATATTCATTAATCAATCAAAATGAAACTAATGAAATTAATATTTATCCTTTATACATCAGGGTGGTAGGCACTGTATGAAATGTTAAAGAAATGTAAGATATGATCCTCATCTTCAAAGAACTCATAAGGGGCTTCCCACTAGGGACTGTTGCCTGAACTAGAAATGTTCAAATTCAGCTCTCAACCAACTCAAGTTACATAAGAAATTACAGAAAATGAAACAAAAGAATGAACAAAGAAATGAGATTAAAAAAAACATGAATAAAGTCATACATTCCTTCTCAAAACAAACAAACAAATCTGAAAACCAATAAAGAAGTATACTACCAGCTCCTAATCACAGTCTGGTTAGGGAAACTAGACAAAGCCAAAAAGTAATAATCTGGCATTCATACCATCTGAGATTGGCCACTTGGTTGTTATGATTACCTGATCTCAGACGCTATTATTACCAAGCTTGCCAAAAAGCTTCCCAATTCTTTGCTACAGTGGGGTAAGGGGGAGAAAGACACAAAGGTCATGATCCACAGGAGAGAAATGCACTACTTTTGGGCCAGTGGTAAGGAAGAGGAACCCATAAGGTTATGCCAAATAAACTTGTTTGCCAAAGCCCAACAGGTCTGTCTGTTGAAGAGTAAGCTTGCTGTATAAACCTACACCTTATGATAATAAATCAGCCACCCAGTAACTCCTGCAACAATGTCAAAAGCAAGAGAAGTTAAAAAAATAGAACTGGAATGAAAGAGGTGTAGTTTTACCAACCAACTGTAGTGGTGAATGTGAAAAAAAAATGAACCATTAATCAATCAAATAAGAAATTAACAAGCATTTTTAAATTCTTACTCTGTGCTAGGAACTGGGTTAATCTAAAAAAAAATCCTTAATGCAAAGGAAAAAAAGGTACTGGTTAAGATAAAATCTTTTTATTGTTCAGTTATGTCCAACTCTTTGTGACCCCATTTTGGGGTTTTCTTGGCAGAGATACTAGAGTGGTTTGGTTTTTCCTCTTCAGCTCATTTTATAGGTAAGGAACTTAGGCAAACAGGGTTAAGTGATTTGTTCAGGGTCACACAGCTAGGGTCTGAAACCATATTTGGACTTAGGAAGATGAATCTTTTTTATTACAAACCCAGTACGGTACCCACTGTGCCTCCTAGCTGCCCTGGTTAAGATAGGCAAGATATAAAATTAGGGAAGATAATGTTTCTCTAGTATTTACATGTACAATACCAGAGAAGAGGATGTGTTAATTGCAAGGACACTGAGAGTAGGTGGAACAGGAACTGCAAAAACATTACTAAAATAGTAGGTATTTTTAAAAAATAGAACTCAACAATTCAAAGAAGAAAAAATTAAAATACATTGAAAAGATAGCACAATTAAAGAAACATACAAGATACCTACTATCACTAACAAATGACTTGAAAAACAGAAAAGACATATTTATATAAAAATATTTTCAACCTCCCCACACCCCAGAAGCAGAAATAAACCTAAATGTTGGCTATAAGAAATTATAGAATAAAATGTCTGGAACTGTTGGACCCAGAAGGAAACATAAAACTGGACATGATCCTGGGGTTGCTATTTGGGAGACATTATAAAGTTAACAAAACCAAAATTGTGATTCCCAAACCCTAGAACTTATAGGTCAAAGAAAAAAAAATGGTTCAGGAAGCAAGGAAGAAGAAGAAAGATGATTTTTTTCCCCCAAGGAATACCAGTCAGAATACAAGATACCACAATATAAAAGAAAATACCCAAAGATAATTTATCCAACAAAGATAAGCTTAGTTGAAAGGAAAGAAAAGGATTTTTCATAAAATTGTTGACTCCCAAGCCTTCATGTTACAAAGATGAGTTAAGTAGAATCTTTGTGAGGTAATTAGAGTAGCTTTAAAAGGTAAATAAATTTGCAGAACTTGAAAAGGATAAATGGGAATTATTGATATACGGAAAGGAGAGGAAGAAAGGACAAACATCTTTTTAAAAATCCATCCACCATCACTAAAGTTTCAGGAAGGAACAAAGAAAGAGAGGTTCAGTGCTGGGGGAGACACAGAGAAAAAGGCAGAGAGAGAGAGAGACAGACACAGAGAGACAGAGAAAGAGAATGAGAGAGATTTTTTAATGGTTCAAGATAGAAATAAGAATAGCAAAAATATGAATTATGATCTGCATGACAGAAATAGCTAATGGACTAGAAAAATTTGAATTAATACTGATAAATTTCATCAAATTAAAAAAATAGACAAACTGTTTGGAATGCAAACACCAAAAAGTGAAGTAGAATAGGGAAGAAGAAAAGCAAAGAAAAAAATCCTAATAACTCTAAAAGACAACATGATTTCTATACGAGCAATATATTTCAACTTGAAGTCAAGATATATAGATAGAACTTGGAGATTATATTTCCCAGAAGAACATAAGAAGTCAAAGAACAAAACTCAATACCACAATACAAGAAATTATACCAGAAAACTTCCAGAACTTCTGAACACAGAAAATAAAATGCCAATAAAAAAAATCACAGATGGCCCACAGAAAAGAAAAAAAAAGCTTAGGTTGCAAATTGCAAGACCCACAATGTTTAGATTTAACATGTCCATTGGCAAACAACAAATTTTGCAAGGTGAAAGACCTTCCAACATAATAGAAACAAAATCTGAATAACAAAGGATTATTCTGTATCTGCCAGAAATCAAAAGAGAAAGAATGGTGATGTGTTTTGAAGAGTAATGCAGATCTAGATTCTACCCAAGGTAACATGCCTCACAAGTCAGAAACAAATCATCAACAACAAAAAATGGTCACTAAATAAAAAAAAGAAGTGTTCTAAGTATTTCTAAGAAAACCACACATAAGCATTTTTTTATTTTGCAAATACCCAAGAAAAATATGAGAAAGGTAAACACATATTGTAACCAAGGGAGTCACAGATAATAAAAAAATCCCAGAAAAATGATAAAAGAAGAAGTAATACTAGATAAAGAAAGACACATATGGGTTTAACAACATAACAACAGAGGGACCATTAGAAACTTTAATTCTATGAGGAATATAAAGACTAAACGAGGAATAAATAAATATAAGAGCCACCATACAAAGAATAAATTTCTAAAATAGGGAAGAGAAATTGTGAAGAGAATAAAAGTAATCCATTTTAGAAAAAAATGCAGAAAATGAACAAAATACACTTAAGAACAAGACAAGTTGAAAAGGAAGAGAGTAAGCAGGATTTTCTTGATTTCTTAACTGAGAGGGGAAAAAATTGGATTGCTAGGTAAAACAAAGAATGGAAAGAATAAAAGTTGCAAAATGAAAGTGACAGAGTTTAAAGTGGGATGATTGAAGAAAAAGGAAAGAGAGTCAATGAAAATGAGGCTTCTTCCAAAAATATTAAACAAAAATAAATGAAAACTATAATTATATACTATAATTCTATTATAATATATAAAATAATATAACAAAATATAATTATATACTATAATTCTAAGAAAGCGAAACAAGCAAAAAGTCTCAATTAAAAAAAAAGAGAAATAGAGGAAGGCAATCAAACAGCCTTTATTCAACTCTTGCTGTGTGCCAGCCACTGTGCTAAGCACTGAGTAGAC
The DNA here is from genome assembly GCF_028583685.1 of Petaurus breviceps papuanus. Classification (NCBI taxonomy): domain Eukaryota; kingdom Metazoa; phylum Chordata; class Mammalia; order Diprotodontia; family Petauridae; genus Petaurus; species Petaurus breviceps. Next base: position 6,196,605 of record NW_027187325.1, on the reverse strand, counting down.
AAATATGAGCCAAAAAATCCAAAAAAACCCAAAACAAAAAAGAGACAGTCTCTGCCTTCAAAGAGCTTACATTCTAACAAGGGAAGATAATTAATAAAAGAAAACTGAAAAGCAAGGGCAGGCAGGGGAAGGGAGAACATGGTGGTGGGGGATGATGGTCAGAAAAGGTACCCACATGGGGCCATGCCATTGGCCCTTCTTGAAAACAAGAACAACCACAGCAACATGCTAGTGAGTCAGAAGCACAGGGTGACAAGCAGTGAAGCAATAAATATGATTGATCTGGCCCCATGACCCAAACTAGAGGCCTCCAAAGGGAACTAACCAGTGGAACAAAGGAGCAAATATGAGGAGAGCTGTTCCAGGGTAAAGAGGGAAATTCAAGGGCAATGTGAGGGATAATTTGCAGTGAAGTTTCCCCATTCTGAAAAATCAAATCTAGAGTGGCTTCAGCATCCACTAGGCCTAAGTTTAGAGGTCACCTGACCTTGCAGGAATCTGGGACTTAGAGCAATGGAGACCCTCCCCAGTGCCACCTCAGCACAAGACATGCCAAATAAGCACAGAAGTGCTTTCTCAAATGTACATTGGGTGATCTACTGTTTCCTTGTTCCAGTACTTGAGGTCGATTGCCGTATTTAGATTGTACACATAACTTCCAGCCAATGGAGGGAAAGGGTCAATTGCAGGGTGAGGAAGGATCCCACATTAAGGCTTTATAATGGCACCATTCCCTTTTGTAAATTGCTTCTTCTCCCTGACCATTTGTGAGGAGGGTGGCCCTTTCTTGAGATTGTAAATAAACCATTCATTTCTGCTTCCTACCTGGAGAAACTTCTGAGTATTATTTGGGTAAGGATTTCTGTTGCACACAGTTTTGGGGTGCACACAGTAAGAAGGAAGCGGAATCATTTTGGTGAAGTTAGAAAAGTCATTATCAGTGTGGAAGGGGAATGAAATGGAAGAAAATATAAGCTTATCTCTCTTAACTTTATTTTTATTTTTTGCTTTTTGGAGGCGGGAGGGCAGGCAAGCGAGTTGCCCAAGGTCACATGGCTAGTAAGTGTGAAGTGTCTGAGGCCAGATTTGAACTCAGGTCCTCCTGACTCCAGGGCTGGTGCTCTATTCACTGGCCTACCTAGGTGCCCCTCTCTCTAAACTTTAGATGCATATAAAGTAAAAGAGAATGACAGATTAGATAAAGAAAATAGATAAGAAAAAACATTCCATAATCTATTGCTTGCAAAAAATACCCTAAAAGACAATCTTTGAATACATGCATTAAAAACTGAGGGGATAAAAAGAGATCATGGAATTGATCATACAAGTAAATTAACCTAGATGTTTAATAAATGAAGAGCCTCTAAATTAATACAAATTGTAAAAAAAAAGATAAGCAATGGAAAACAAAATCTTTTTGAAGTAACAAGTGTAAGAACTTTTAATAAGACCAATTAAAAATGACTATATACATAGACTATGTGTATATATATATGCATACAAATATATACTATGTGTAAACATATACATACATACATATGTACATGCATATATACATATATATATATATTTACAAAACCCAGCAGAATAAAGAAAATTATATTCCATTGAAAAGAACATCAAAAACCTACCAAAGAGTATGAAGGGTTTATGTGAAAATGATTACAAAACCCTCCTTATAAAGGAAGAATAAATATTTAGCAAAATATTATTTATTTATCATAAGACTAAATCAATGATTGCTAAAATGATTTCCACACCTAAGTTAATTTACAGATTTGATGCCATGCCAAGTAATCATTGTTGTTCCTTGCCCTTTATTCTTGAAGAGGACCAGTGTCTTCATGAGGTTGATGCCTTGACTGGCACATGAATTCTATGTAAATGAGACAGGGATGCACAAAGTCATTGCCTTATTTTCTCCTCTACAGTCATTGAAGTCCAGTGGGAAGACAAAAGTCAGTTGACTGGCAATGGCTAAGGATGCAGCAAGTGACCTTTTGTTTTTCAGTCTGTTTTTTTCAACTGTGTCTGACTCTTTGTGACCCAATTTTGGGGTTTTCTTGGCAAAGATTCTGAAGTTGTTTGCCATTTGTTTTTTCCAGTTCATTTTGTAGATGAGGAACTGAGGCAAACAGGGTTAAGTGACTTGCTGAGAGTCACACAACTAGTAAGTGTCTGAGGTCAGATTTTAAGACTCATGAAGATTGTTCTTTCTGACTCAAGGCCTGATGTCCTATTCATAGAGCCACCTAGCTCCCCCTTGGGTGACCTTGGCCTTTCTATATTGAGGTTTTTCCCAGGTCTCAGTTTGTCTGAGACAATGACCATTCTATGACCAAGAGCTAGGTGAAAATCGAGACAAAAGATAACCTAATTTACCATCACAAAAATATCTGGGAGGGGAAGACTCTTAAAGTTTCTGGCCAGAACAAAAGAAAAATCCCTTTGTACACTCATTCTAAACCTTCAAAATCTGAACAATGAGCAATAGAGGCTTGGACTGGGGCATATTATTGGTCCTTCAATTAAAGTCATAGTGATCTGGGTTTAAAGGCGACTAAGTAAGAGCAAAATTCATCAAAAGGTAAATCTCAGGGGATAAAATAAAAAGTTGGGATGAAGATAGAATAGTAATCCTTAATCTCCAAAAATAGCTTAATAAACATCAAAATTATTTGTTGTTGTGGAGGAAGAGAGAGCATTTACAACTCAGGAGAAGGATGGGGGTCAGCAAAGTTTTCCTTTAGGAGGAGGCAATTGAACTAAACCGGTACATTCTAGGTATAGAGTTGGGGAATGGAATGCTAAGTATAAGGAATAATCAAGGGACCAGTTTTAACTGGAACATAGTGTATATTGCAGAGAATAAATTTAAATAAGTGTAGAAAGGTTAGGCACAGGTCACTGAGGGTGTAAAATGTCAAACTAAAAGTTTATTGTCTTCCTAAGTATGCGAGGGAGCCCATTAAGTGTCTTGAGCACAGGAGTGACAATTCAAGAAGGACCCAGGCAAAGCTTTCTGAATTATTCAATTCATATCTGAAATAAAACATTTCTGTTGTAGAGTTGTCCCTTTTCCACTAATGAACTGCAACTTCTGGAGAATAGTGGGCCTTTAAACTTAGAAAATCTGAGATCAAAATAATAACTACATTTATGAACATGGCCCGTGATATTTAAATGACAGTTGATAGACCAGTCAAAGATTTCGTAGATTAGGTCCTGTCTACCTCAAACTGTTGCTTTACTCCCTGAAAACAATACTCGGTGTCACGAGTCATGATAAAAAATGAGGAATGGAAATGTTGTCGGGCATAAATAAGCACAGCTAAGGAGTCAAGGCCTTGTCTGCATGTGCTCTGACCTTTCCGATTCAGCATTCAGCAATGAAGTTTTCTAACCTGTACACCAAATGAATCCTTAGAGCAGCAACCACAAAAAGCATCCAATGATTAGCTATGCGGAAGACAGATAGCTTTCTTTTATGCTGTATTCAAATGCTAAATGGCAATTATATTCCCTTTCACACAGTGCTTGAGAGAAGGGGAAAAAAAAAGAAACATTTATAATAATTCTAATTTTTATGCAGAAGGACCTGAAATAAAAATGGTTTTCAGCTTCTGGGTTCAGAATAAATTGCTCAGCCTTCTAGATTGTTTACCTGTGAATGAGATGTAGCCTGAATCCAATGTGTAGAAAGGATGGATCGAAAAAGTCAGAAATACACTAAATGAGGTTATGTGGCCTAACTAGAGGGGGTGCCACCTTTTTCTCATCTGTTTCTGAGAACAACTGTCATAGAAGAACTTTGCCAAGAGGACATGAGATGAGAAAGAATGAGACCCAAAGTGGGGTTCCTGGAAGCCACAATAGCAGAAATGTACCAATATATATTTTGACTGAAAGACAGTATCTCCATCCTCACCAACTGAAAGGTCATCTCACACCAAGTAGGGTACCTCATGCTTTTTCCCTTTATACACTGCCGGAAAGAAGCAGAAGCTATCTTTGATGTCCTCACATCCTGGTTTTGTGCTTTTCCCCCCTTTTGGCGCATCAACAATTTCCCAGTACCTACTTGCAGTCTCCACATTTAGTGTCACTAGCTGAAAGCAGAGCTGCTGAGTGTTATCTCTGTCAGGGATGTTTGTTTTTTAAGAAGGTCCAAGTTCTTAATGTAAAGAGATTAAGTTCTGACACTGAAAATTCTGGTGAAGGGTAACTCAGACCCTTGGGTAGCTAGGTGGCACAGCACATAAAGTACCAGGTTTGGAGTTAGGAAGGCTCACCTTCTTGAGCTCTAATCTGTCTTCAGACACTTACTTGTTGTGTGACCCTGAACAAGTCACTTAACCCTGTTTACTTCAGTTTTCTCATCTATAAAACTAGCTAGAGAAGGAAATGACAAACCCCTCTAATATCTTGGCCAAGAAAATCCCAAATGGGATCATAAAGAGTTGGACATTACTGAAAAACAACTGAACTGAAGCTTAAATCCTTGGATGTTTGTTTCACTATCAAAAGTATTTTGAGGAGAAGAGGACCAGATGAAAATCATGTCTCAAACCTATACAGCATCTTGGCAAAGTTCCCTGAAAGGTATTTATGATGCATAGAATCCTTATAAATGGTTAAATGTGAGTTCTAAGATCTCCCTCACTTGTCAGATTGATACTTGGAGAAAGATGTTGATCCTGATGGTAGGAAAGTGTAAGTTCAAAAGACCAACTAAATGCTCTAATTAGTTTGCTAGCTGTTTAGTGCTTCAGAACTGTCTATCTTCTTGGGGTAATGATTCTGAGAGTTGACAGACTGCTTCTCAAGGAAAGAAATCTTCATTTTTCTAGTCCAAATTGAAAACCCTGACTTAAAGACTTGAAGGTCTTAAAAGGTCTGCTTGAAACTACAAAAGAGATGTCAAAGCCTATATCCTCTGTGAAGGTGAAGAGATAGTCTCAGTTGAGACTGAAGTCTCCAGATGAAGCTTAATAGTTTTCGAGAGAGACAGGTATTAGTTGTCTCACTTCCTGCATTTATTCTGACCATGCATGTATATTATATGTGCAATTCTTCATACATTTTCTCTTAGTGTGTACTCTTTTCACTGAGAGTATGTGAATTTGTGTCAGAGTTTGTATCCGGTTAGTTTTGAAGAAGTATATCCTATTATTATTTTGCTTATTATGCTATTACATCAAATATTTTTGCTTTTATTGTGTCCTAGAACTTATTAAACATAGGTATATTAGTGGGGGCTTGTGACCTATGGTTTCAGGTAAATGAGAACATACAGAGTATCTTCAAGTAGCATAGTTTCATTTTGTTTTTTCTGAGTAAGAGGATTGATGTATGACAGTACCCCAGGTAGTACACAAGTGGCATTCAGATGGCAGGACGGAATTTTGTGTAGGATTAGATAATCTCCTAGTATGTTGAAATGCAAAACTGTCCTTTTATGTCATTGACCTTGGAACATCCAACTCCCTCCACTTCTTCAACCTTCATGTCTCTTATGAAATTATAAAGCAGATCTATGTGGATGGTTTGACTAACTAAAATAATAAAGCATAACGGGAATGCATTAAGTCAAACAGAACAGGCATGCATTCAAATATTGGAGCTAATGAATACACATCTTCCTGGTTCGAGATAAGTTAATATAGTAATAGAAGTTTAAAAAATAATAGAATGTTAGACATAAAAAGGACCTTGGAGATAATCTAGTCCAACTTCCACATTTTAAAAATGAAGAAAGTGGCCCCTGACCTCTTGATCATCATATATCTATAGGACCAAACATTTGACCAAATCTCCCTAGTTCCCTGGTGCTTCAGAATTAATGCCACTCTTGGTGATCTCAAAATACTTGAACATACAATCCCTAATTAAATATCCAGCCATTACTTCTTTGAAGTTCACTGGACCAATTTGTTTCAATCTATGCAAGGACTATTTGTGTTTACTTATCTATAAACCTCCAGATCATTTTCCCCTTTCTCAAGGATTTCAACACCTGAATTACTTTATGCTCCACCCCAGCCACAACCCTTATGTTGGTGGAATTCAAAATAAATGATAGTGATCCTTAAATAATTTGACCATCAAGTTCATTAAATGCCTTAAATTTCCATGACCTAACTTTTTACTCTATCTTAGTCACACACAGATATGGCCATCCCATCTATTTTTCCATGACCAAAAGGTACTTTCTTCTAAAAACCCAAATTCTGAAATTCTTTTCTTTCACAACCTCTTACTCAGATCTTTTTAACTTCGATGTAAAAACAAAGAGCCACTCGAATCTTCTCGAGGAGGTAGTGCCTTCAACCATCTATTCTCTTTTTCTCTACAACTAGCCCCTCCTTTTCTGCAAATACACTCCTTTCTTTTTATTTTTAAAATTACAACCAAAGAACCTCAATAACAATGATGAAAAATTACACACCTTTTAGTCATTTGTTTTTTTCTCCTATGTCTCTCCTATATTCTCCAATAAAGTAAAAGAAACAAGGGTCTAAATATCATGGCCTCCCTTTTTCTTTTTTCATTTAGTTCTTGAACCTTTGTAGGCTAGCTTGTGGCCTTATTAAACTTAATCTTCTTTTTCTAAGGTTGCCAATTATTTTTTTTTAAATAAAATTTCATTGATGTCATTTATTTTCATATCATCCTTTCCAGATTGCTCCACTTTATTTTTAAAGGTTTTTTTTTAATTTGCAAGCATTTATTTTTTCCTTCTCCTCAATACCCATTCAAAAAAATAAAAAGAAAAGAAAATATGAATCACATCCTTGTAACGAATATGTATAGTTGAGCCAAACAGATTCCCATATTGGCAATGTCCAAAAATAAATATTTCATTTTTCATCCTGAATCCATCAACTCTTTACTAAGAGGCAGGTAGCATGCTTCCTGTTTGGTTTTCTGGAACAGAGGTGTCAAACATACATGCAACCCTCTGGTCATACATACAAACATATGTATATATATATATACATGTATACACCTATATACACACTCACATATATGTGTGTATGTATGTGTATATATCTATATATAATCTCACAGCACTCCCAAGCATGTCCTGAAAAAGATAAAAATGTAACTGAAAATTATACTTTGTAATACATTTAACAAAATAAATGAAAACACAATAAATATGGATAACAAGAAAATTTTAAAACTAATTAAGTTTTTGCCTCACCATGATCTTTATGTATGTTTTGATAGTCATCTTTTCTATTTCTGTCTGACACTACTGTTTTGAAAAGCACAGATGGTCATTTTATTGATAAGAGTTTTTATGTCATTCTAAGTTATTTGCTTTTACACATTGTTTTTGATTGTGAGTTATCTCATTTCTCTTCAGTTTTTACAAGTCTCTTTAGGTTTCTTTTAATTGGTCAGTTTTGTCATTTCTGGTGGGGCAATAATATTCAAATGCAAAATTTATATATTTACCAATAAACAGACAATTATTTTTTCTAGTTCTTGGCTAAAACAATGAAAACAACAACAAAAAGTTATATATCTGTACATATAGAACTTTTCTATTCATTACCTTCTTTGGAAAGTATACCTAGTAGTAGCAAGTTTAGACAAAAGAAATTGATATCTTATTCACTTTTTCTTATACATCTAAGTTCATTTCTAAAATGGTTGAACCAATTCATATTTCTGCCAGGAGTTTATTAGTTTGTCTCTCCATGTCTACTCCATTGTTTGATTGTTTTGTTTTGCATTTCTCATATTATTAGTGATTTTAGATCAATTCTCATATGGTTCTTTTAGGAAGTGTTTGTTCATATATTTTGACTGATTACCCATTGAGCAAACAAGCATGCTTGTTCTTATATAATTTATTAATTTCTCCTGTTTTAAATATCAGATCCTTAGGAGATATATGTGGGGGATTTTCCTAATCAATAGATTCTTTTAATCCTAGCCACATTTATTTCATTCTTAAAAATATTTTCAACTAAACGCATTCATTTTATTGAATATTTGATTATTTGATATCTGTAAAATATGTCATTGATACTTTCCTATGGTTTTGCTTGGTAAATAATTTATACCTGATTCTCTCTCTCTCTCTCTCTCTCTCTCTCTCTCTCTCTCTCTCTCTCTCTCTCTCTCTCTC